>NW_016823884.1:44703-60639 GCF_001698545.2 Rhinopithecus bieti | reverse complement strand
ACTAATTTTGTATTTTAGTAGAGTCGGGGTTTCACCGTGTTGGCCAGGCTGGTCTCAATCTCTTGACCTCGTGATCCACCCACCTCGGCCTCCCAAAGTGCTGGGATTGCAGGTGTGAGCCACTGAGCCTGGCCTCATTTCTTTTTTCAATATAGAACTTTTGATTATCTGTGGGGTGGCAGGCACTGTCCTTGGTACTGTGGATATGTGATGAAACAGATCAAATCTTTCCTTCAATGTACTTATCATCTAACGGGTGGCAGACAATAAACACATGAATGATTAAATATGAAAAAAAAAAAGAATGTCTACTCTTTTTGCTGTTTTGCTGTTTAAAAGCCCTGGAAGCCCTGGATAAAGCAAATGGAAACAAAAAGAAGTAAAATGAGACAAAACTATCCTTCTTTTCGGTAATATAAATACTGACAAACAAACAAAATCAATGGATAAATTATTAGAGCTAATAAAATAGATTCAGTATGGTTACTGCATACACAGTTTTCTAAAACCAAAATTATTCATCCATATCAAAAAACAATTACAAATATTAGAAAAATTAAGATACCATTCACAACCACAACAAATCTATAAGGCATCTAGGAATTAATTGAACAAAGAACACAAGACCTCTATAGAGAACACTTTTAGACTCTAATTATAAACATAGAAGATGATGGATGAAATGAAGATAAATTCTACATGCTTGACTGAGACAATGTATTTATATATACATGGATATTTTCCCTAAATAAATCTAAATATTCAGGGCAACTGCAGTTAAAATTCCGGCTGGATTTTTTTTGAGAAATTTAATAAATCTATGCTACCATTTACATGAAAGCATAAAGGTCCAAGGAACAATGGAATACCGTACTGCAATGAAAAGTGAAAAATTGCAGCTACTAAAACAAAACGGATCACTTTAAAAATATAATGTTGACTGAATTTATACATTTATATAGTGACAAAAATAGCAATTCTATTACTTAGGAATTGATATGTGGATAATAAAACTGTAGAGGAAAGCAAAGTATCACTATTAAAACTATAAGAATGGCTCTTTGAAGGGAGGGAGAAATTTATATTTGGGAAAGAATACTGGAGAACTAGTGATGATTTCTTTTGACCTAGTTTAGTTACACAGTTGTTTTCCTTATACTAATTTGTGAAACTTAATTTTTGTTTTATGTATGTGTTTATTACATTTTAAAATATACTGTTTTAGTCAGGGTACAGTGCCTCACGCCTGTAATCCCAGCACTGCGGGAGCCCAAAGTGGGCAGACCACCTGAGGTCAGGAGTTTGAGACAAGCCTGGCCAACATGGCAAAACCCTGTCTCTACTACAAATACAAAAGTTAGCCAGGCGTGGTGGCAGGTGCCTGTAATCCCAGCTACTCAGGAAGCTGAAGCAGGGGAATCTCTTGAACTTGGGAGGTGGAGGATGCAGTGAGACAAGATCATGCCACTGCACTCCAGCCTGTGTGACACAGCGAGACTCCATCTCAAAAAATAAATAAAATAAAAATATACTGTTTTAATTTTTTGTAATTTTCCAGTAATCGGCTTTTAAAATTGCCTTAATTTTGATAAAGCAGAATAAAAAGGAGCGTTTTCCCCCCCAGATAACAAAATATAGTAGAAAGCTATAGGGGTTTTAAAAAATTAAAGGAGAGAGACTATTTCTAAGTAGTGTTGGAAAAGTGCTTTGCCAAATGGAGAAATATAAAACTGGATGCCCAGCATTGCATACAAATATGGACTCCAGATGGACTAAAGACCTAAATGGAAAAGGTAAAAACTATAAAGTTAGTAGAAGAAAAGCCTATCTTTGTAATCTAAAATGGGGGGGGGGGGGTTTCAAAATTTAAAAGCAAGAATTAAAAGGCAAAATATTGATAAATTTGATTACAAAAAAAGAAAAGATTTTTGCTTAAAAAAGGACACAATGGCCAGCATTAGCAGACACATAACAGACTGAGAGAAGATAAGCGCAATGCTTAACTCAACAAGGATTTAACCTAGAATAATTAACTTAGAATCTTCAAGGAACTCCTGCAGATGAACAGGAAAAAGAATTAATCCCACTCGAAAAATGGGTAAAGGATACAAACAGGGAATTTACAACAGGGAAATCCCAAGAGGTTAACAAACATATAAAAGCTGTTTAAACTCATTAAAACTAAATAAATGTAAACTAAAACAACTATGAGTTATCACCTTGCACCCATTAGACTGGCAAAAATGAGACAGCTGGATAATATTTTGAAGAGATTGTAGGACTATGCACTATGGATGGAGATTGTAGGACTATGCACTATGGATGGAAGCTTCCTGTACATTCTGAAGAGGAGTCTGGCAATGCTTAGTCAAATTAAGCACATGTATAATCTATGGCCTGGCAGTCTCCCTCTTGCTTGTATATCCCAAAGACATCCTCACACAGGTCCATGAACAGGCGTGTGTCACTCCATTCACTGCAGTACTGATGATGATGGTTGGAAGCCATCTGGATATCCATCACTGGGGAAACAGACTAGCAAATATGGTAGATGCCTAACTTGAAGTATCACAGTTAGAAGTAAAAAGCCAGATATGTGCATAACAATATGGATTATCCCAACAACCTGTGCTGACTGAAAAGAGCAAGAAACAAAATGAGACAAATCACACAAAACACTATGTGAATAAAGTATGTACGTATCCAAGATGCATGGACTCATACAAATAAAAGGACAAACCCTAAACACATCAGAAAGCTTTCCCAGGTATTTTTACACTAAAGCTTTGGCTGACTTTCTCAAAACCGCCTCATAATAAGCAGATGTTATCATTCTTTGGTCCTCCAGAAGGTCAACAAGCAAAATGCCTTGAACATCTAAAAAAACTGTTGCTATGATTTTGCTCTTGACCCACCCACTACTGCTTTGACTGGACCACTTCCACCTCTTGGTAGCCATTGCTTTGACTGTGCTTTGTCTCTAGGATCATACCAGTAAAGTGAAAAATTTCTGATCTGCAAAAGACAATGTCAAGAGGACGAGAAGACAAGTCATAGACTGGGAGAAAATATTTGCAAAAGAATAATATGTAACACACAATCTGAGACCTCAAAAACATTATGCTGAATTATAAAAGCAAGCTGCAGGATATTATATACAGTGATATACTAAAAATGTAGACTAAAAAATAAAGCAATACTATATTTTTGAGGTAATAATAATAAATAACTGTAGCATATATAGGGCTTATATTCTATGTGCCCTCACTATTCTATGTGCCCTTCCAAACAGTCTATTTAATTCCCTAGCCCTCTGAGGGAGGTACTACTTTTATTCCCTGTTGCAGCCATGAAAAATGTGCCACTCAGATCTGCTGCTGAGCATGTAATTGACTGATTACCCAGCTATTGTATGCTGAATCCACTACTTCCTTCACTCTGAGGCCGTATTTCCCACATGCTGCTTTCGGCCAGTGACTGTATATTGCAGAGCTCTAAAAGCAAGACTCTTCTGGTGATATGGAGACTCCTCTGATAGGTGACTTAGTTCTAGCAGCCTAGCTAAAATATTATTAAAACGATGCTGCATCTAAATCTGTGCCAATTCAACTCTTCTTCCTTTGCTCTCCCCTTCACGGGGATCAGATATACGTCACTGGCTGTCAGGTCTTCCAAAGTTCCCTAGCTCTGTGGCAGGCAGCCTCTACCTCCTGGTAACCATATCCTTGTATAACCCTCTCATTGAGTGTTAGCTGGACCTAGAGACTTGCTTCTAATAAAAAGAATATAGTAAAGAGGTGGAATGCCACTTCTGAGAGTCAATTTCAAAAACACTGTGGCTTTCATCTTAAATGCACTTTCTAGAGCTTAGCTTTTTCCTTAACTGTGAAGTAAGTTGGGCCGGGCACGGTAGCTCATGCCTGTAATCCTAGCACTTTGAGAGTCCAAGGCAGGTGGATCAGTTGAGGTCAGGAGTTCAAGACCAGCCTGGCCAAAATGGTGAAACCTTGTCTCCACTAAAAATACAAAAATTATCCAGGCGTGGTAGCACGCACCTGTAATCCCAGTTACTCAGGAGGCTGAAGCAGGAGAATTCCTTGAACCCGGGAGGCAGAAGTTGAAGTAAGTTGAGATCACACTACTGCACTCCAGCCTGGACAATGCAGCGAGACTCCAGCTCAAAAAAAAAAAAAAATTGCAAGGGAAGCCGGCTGCCATGCTAAAAGCTGCTCTTTGTAGAGGCCCAAGTGGCGAAAAACTGAGGAAGGACTTTGGACAATAGCTAGTAAGGAACTAAGGCTCTCAGTCTGATAGCCCACGAGGTACTGAATCCAGACAACAACCACGTAAGGGAAATGAGAGGTGGCTCCTCCCCAGTCTACGCTTCAAAGAGACAAGAGCTCTGGCTGACATCTTGATTGCAGCCTTCTGAGGGATCCTGAAGCAGAGGCACTCAGCTAGGTCACTCCCAGTTTTCTGACATACAAAACCTCTGAGATAATAAATGTATATTGTGTTAAGCCACTACATTCCAGGGGGTAATTTGTTATGCAGCAATAGACAATAAACCTCATCCTCTTTTTCTCTAACAAGTGTTCCCCAGTAAATCCTTTGGGTGTCTAATGTCATCTTAGAATATGCTTTTTGGAAGACTCAATCTAATGCGTCTCCATTTATAGATACAAAAACAGACACAGAGAGGTTCAAGAACTTTCCCAAGGTAACACAGCTGGAAAGTGGTAGAGCAAAGACTCATGTCTCAGCTTCAGGGCCAGTGTCCTTAATGGTCATGTTATAATTCTGTATGTGCATTACAAATATATAGTAATTAACTGGAAATACACCATATTCATTATAGTAGTTAGGTCTGGAAACAGAGGGAAAAAAGTAGAACTGGAGAGAGGAGGACAGGGGCATTTCAATATCACCTATAAAGTTTATTTCTTAAAAAATTCTAGGAGGGACACAGTGATTCACATCTGTAGTCTCAGCATTTTGGGAGGCCAAGGTGGGTGGATCTCTTGAGTCCATGAGTTCAAGATCAGCCGGGCAATATGCTGAAACCCCGTCTCCACTAAAAATACAAAAAAATTAGCTGGGCATGGTGACGCATGCCTGTAGTCCCAACTACTCAGGAGGCTGAGGTGGAAGAATCACTTAAGCCCACGAGGTGGAGGTTGCAGTAAACCAAGATCACTAAACCGCACTACAGTCTGAGTGACAGAGTGAGACTCTGTCTCAAAAAAAAAAAAAAAAATTGTTTTTTGTTTTCATCTGATACAAATGAAACCATCTTGGGTAGCAACAACCTGGATATTTGCTATTTTATATTATACAATTTTGTATTGGTTAGTATGTAAATAATTAAAAAGCAGTTCATTGTTTTTTCCAATTTATTTTGCTTATTTACTCTGAAGAGCAGTGGTAATTGGGCCTATATCTGTAGATCTGTTCTTGGGGCGTTAATAAGAACTCATATTTCCAGTGAGTACTAGGTTCCAGACCATGTGCTACATTACTAATGTATGTTGGCATAAATATTCTCATTTTACTTAATAGGAAATTGTTGCTCAGACAGCAAAAATCCTTCAAACAGGAGAAATCTCACTTAACTCTGAGTTCATCAAATGGCATGTTCTGTCTTGCGTAGCTTCTTTGGCATCTTCATTTATTTTAGTTACAGTTGATTTTCATTATTCATGGTAGTTATGTTCCATAAAGTAGCTATTGAACATTGAATTAGCAAATATTGAGCCATTGCTCCTAGGGGAAATATATACTGAGCCATTGCTTCTAGGGATTGGAGAGATGTGTGTGTGTGTGTGTGTGTGTGTGTGTGTGTGTGTCTGTATCTCACATCATGTATAACCTTAAAACCTAAAAGCAAGGCATTCTGATAGATCCTATTTTGTTTGTTTTACTAAAGAGAAAACAACCACTTTGCACTCAATAGGATAGCTGTTATTATTTTTTAAATGGAAAACAGCAAGTGTTTGCAAGTACATGGAGAAATTGGAACACGTGCATTTCTGGTGGAAATGTTTTAATGACGTGGCTGCTGTGGAAAACAGTTCTGCAGCTCCTCAAATAACTTAAAACACAAAATTACCATATGACCCAGCAATTCCACTCCTAGGTATATACCTAAAAGAATTGAAAAAAGAATTCAGAGAACGTGTACACCAATACTCATGTCGACACTATTCACAATAGGTGGGAACAATGCAAATGTTCATCAACAGATGCATGGATCCATAAAATGTGGTAATGCATACAGTGGAATTTTATTCATCTGGAAAAAGGAATAAAATTCTGGTAAATGCTACAACATGGATGAAACTTGAAACATTGTGCTAAGCGAAATAAGCCAGACGATAGACAACTATTTTCTAATTCCATTTGTATAAGTTTTCTAGACTAGGCAAACTCACAGAAAGTAGAATGGAGATTACCAGGGGCTACAGGAAGGAGGGAATGGGGAGTTACTGTTTAATGATACAGAGCTTCTTTTTGGAATAAGGAAAAATTTCTGAAATTGGATAGTGGTCATAGTTGCAGAATTTTGTGAATGTACTTATGCCACTGAACTGTGCACTTAAAGATAGTTACAATGGTAAATTTTATGTTATGTATATTTGAACAAAGTAAAAGAAAATCATGGGGGATAGGGGAGAAAGAGAGAGAGAATGAGAATGTAGTTCAAACGTGTTACGTGAGTTGCCTGAGGCTGCTTCACGAATAAGCTAACAGGTGCGAGCTGGGTTTCAAACTCGTTTCAGTTGGTCCCAGAGCTGCAGCTTTCACACTACCCTGTGCTGCCTCATCCTCTGGCCATCAGCACGAGCTCTGAAATGAGACAGAGTTGCCTTGTGTGACCTCAGCTGGATATGTTTGCATTAGGCGACAAATTTTTCCACGCTCTGCCTATGTCAGCAAAGGATCAAGAAAGTGCCACGAGTGTTGATTTAGAGGGATTACAAGTAAATTTTAGCAAGTACGGGAATTCGCAAATATAGAATCTGTGCATAATGTGGAGGATCAACTGTATTTACTAAATTGTATTTTTAGGTGTGGCAGGGTTTGGAAGTAATCCCCCAATAAGATGGGTACACATTTGGGTAAGGGGCATAGTATCATTCCAGCTTTGCTTGGATGTACACTTCTTCAGCCTGCTGGGAAAATGTATCAATGTTCACACTCATTCATACACATAAGCATTACCTGGGAACTTTGTTCAAATGCAAGTTCTGTGCCTCCGCAGAGGTTCAGATGATCTAGGGTTGAGCCCAGAAATCATTTCTTTTTTTTTTAATTTTTTTTATTATTATACTATAAGTTCTGGGGTACATATGCACAATGTGCAGGTTTGTTACATAGGTATACATGTGCCATGTTGGTTTACTGCACCCATCCACTTGTCATTTACATTAGGTATTTCTCCCCCAGCCCTCCACCCCCTTACAGGCCCCAGTGTGTGATGTTCCCCTCTGTGTGTCCATGTGTTCTCATCGTTCAACTGCCACTTATGAGTGAGAACATGCGGTGTTTGGTTTTCTCTTTTTCTTGTGTTACTTTGCTGAGAATGATGATTTCAAGTTTCATCCATGTCCCTGCAAAGGACATGAACTCATCCTTTTTTATGGGTGGATAGTATTCCATGGTGTATATGTGCCACCTTTTGTTTATCCAGTCTATCATTGATGGGCATTTATTGTGAACAGTGCTGCAATAAGCGTACATGTGTATTTATAGTAGAATGATTTATAATCCCTTGGGTATATACCCAGTAATGGGATTGCTGGGTCAAACGGTATTTCTAGTTCCTGATCCTTGAGGAGTCGCCACACTGTCTTCCACGATGGTTGAACTAATTTACACTCCCACCAACAGTGTAAAAGCATTCTTATTTCTCCACATCCTCTCCAGCATCTGTTGTTTCCTGACTTTTTAATGATTGCGTGAGATGGTCTATCATTGTAGTTCTGATTTGCATTTCTCTAATGAACAGTGATGATGAGTATTTTTTTCATGTTTGTTGGCTGCATAAATGTCTTCTTTTGAGAAGTGTCTGTTCATATCCTTTGCCCACTTTTTGATGGGGTTGTTTGATTTTTTTCTTGTAAATTTGTTTGTTTGTAGATTCTGGATATTAGTCCTTTGTCAGATGGATAGATTAGAAAAATTTTCTCCCATTCTGTAGGTTGCCTGTTCACTCTGATGATAGTTTCTTTTGCTGTGCAGAAGCTCTTTAGTTTAATTAGATCCAATTTGTCAATTTTGGCTTTTGTTGCCATTGCTTTTGGTGTTTTAGTCATGGAGTATTTGCCCATGCCTGTGTCCTGAATGGTATTGCCTAGGTTTTATTCTAGGGTTTTTATGGTTTTTGGTCTTACATTTAAGTCTTTAATCCATCCTGAGTTAATTTTTGTATAAGATGTGAGGAAGGGATCCAGTTTCAGCTTTCTGCATATGGCTAGCCAGTTTTCCCAGCACCATTTATTAAATAGGGAATCCTTTCCCCATTGCTTGTTTTTGTCAGGTTTGTCAAAGATCAGATGGTTATAGATGTGTGGTATTATTTCTGAGGCCTCTGTTCTGTTCCATTGGTCTATATATCTGTTTTGGTACCAGTATCATGCTGTTTTGGTTACTGTAGCCTTGTAGTATAGTTTGTAGTCAGGTAGCATGATGCCTCCGGCTTTGTTCTTTTGGTTAGGATTGTCTTGGCTATGTGGGCTCTTTTTTGTTTCCATATGAACTTTAAAGTAGTTTTCTGTGAAAAAAGTCAGTAGTAGCTTGATGGGGATAGCATTGAATCTATAAATTACTTTGGGCAGTATGGCCATTTTCACGCTATTGATTCTTCCTATCCATGAGCATAGAATGTTCTTCCATTTGTTAGTGTCCTCTTTTATTTCCTTGAGTGGTGGTTTGTAGTTCTACTTGAAGAGGTCCTTCACGTCTCTTGTAAGTTGTAGTTGTATCCCTAGGCATTTTTTTCTCTTTGTAGCAATTGTGAATGGGAGTTCACTCATGATTTGGCTCTCTGTTTGTCTGTTATTGGTGTGTAGGAATGCTTGTGGTTTTTGCACATTGATTTTGTATCCTGAGACTTTGCTGAAGTTGCTTACCAGCTTAAGGAGATTTTGGAGCCCAGAAATCATTTCTAAAAACAGGTTCCAGTGATTCTGATGCATTTAGAAAAGACAATACATAGAAATTCTGACATATAAAGAAATATGTAGAAAACTGGGCCTTCATTGATGAGCTGCAGCCAAAGACCACCAGTAACATACCTTCAGTCAAACAAATTTGAGTTCACTGGCTTGGCTCATTGCAACCAGGGAGCCCACACACCATGGGGGAACTTTGACAGCATTGCATTAAGAGTTAGAAAGAACTTTCTCAAGGAATTCAGCTTGTTAGGTGTTATGGGGAAGGGTTCAAGAAAGTAGGCATTAGCTAGAGATTGGGTGCTGTCAGGAAACGAACAATTCCATGATTGGGTATCAGGATAATTTTTATCTAGAAGGCAGGAGAAATTAAGAGGGGCTAAATTCAATTGGTAGAAAACTGGCAGTTACTCTGCTGGGTGAGTTGGCATTTTTACAGTTTTACAGTGGCCTTGATTTTCCTGTTGCACTCAAACACAGTTACGAAGTGGTCTTGTTTTTGTTTCACTTCTTCATGGACACAGAGTGATCTCACCTATTACAGGTGCTCTAGGAGATTGTTTATGTTCAATAGGAGGAATCCATGGCTTAGCTGCAAGTGCCGTCAGCCCTAAGGCCCAGTTGCTAGTACCAGGTCAGCTCCCAGCTATTAAGAGCTGCGTTTTTCTTTCATTTTTCTTTTCTTTTCTTTTCTTTTTTTTTTTTTTCAATTAAGAGACAGGGTCTTGCTCTGTCACCCAGGCTAAAGTGCAGTGGCGCAAGCAAAACTCAAGGGATCCTCTTGCCTCCGCCTTCTGAGTAGCTGGGATTGCAGGCGCATGCCACCACATGTAGCTAATTTCTTTTTTAACTTAAAAATAATGTATTATTATCTCACTTTTTTCTTTCTCACTTCTTGGACATCAGTTGTTTGTCCTTTTTCTCCTTCTTCCACGGTCCTGCCACACGTCCTTTTTCCATTTTTGCCAATGTCTGACCAGCTTCAAGTCACACTGCAGACACTGGGAGGAACAGCCTTTGATTACCTTTCCTTTCACAATCAGCTTGTCTAATATGTGAATAAAATGTCCCATTCACTGATGGATAGCAGCTCCTGTAGTTACTGCTAATACATATATGTGTGCACATGTGATCAAGAAAAACAGCTCCCAAATACCCATAATAAGATCAAAGTAAGGTGATAACTTTTAAGTTACTATTAGGTTGGCGCATTGGTACTTTTAATGGCAAAAACCACAATTACTTGTGCACCAGCCTAATATCTCAAGAGAAGAAAATTTTTCTTTTATGTAGTTTTTGGCATATCGTAAATGTTTAGTAAATATGAAAGGTGACGTTGGTTGTAATCTTGAGGAGTAAAAGAAGGAAGTCATGATATCAAAAGGAATCAGAAGTAGTGTAGTTTATCTCATTTTAAGTCCTCAGAGAAGCTCTAAACACCTCTAACAAACAGCTCTAAAAGTGTTGCAGTAAAAAAAGATGTGGATTCAGTGGTTAAAAGGACATTAAGACAACCAAAACATAGGCTGGGCGTGGTGGCTCACTCTTGTAATCCCAGCACTTTGGGAGTTCGAGGCAGGCTTGATCCTCTGAGGTGATGAGTTCGAGACCAGCCTGGCCAACATAGGTGAAACCCGATCTCTACTAAAAAAAGTATCCAGGCATGGTGGCACACGCCTGTAATCCTAGCTACTTGGGAGACTGAGGGAGGAGAATCACTTGAGCCTGGGAGGTGGGGTTGCAGTGAGCCAAGATGGCACCACTGTACTCAAGCCTGTGCCTCAGAATGAGACTCTTTCTCAAAAAAAAAAAAAAGAAAACCAAAACATAGTTTAGATATTGATTGTAGAAATATAGAATCTACTACTTTTTAAGAATCTTAAGATGGCCAAATTAGATTTTCCCTTGGTTTTGAGTCTGCCTTGGATGCTGACTAAGACTGATGGGTTTGCAAGGTCAAGCAAATGGTTGGTAAAACCCAGATCTTTGTAAATGGAGTGATGATTACTACAAATATGCTAATTGTCACTAAATAGAAATGCTTAAATTTAAGCAATTCTCAATAATTTTTTTTTTTTTCTTGAGACGGAGTTTCACCCACTCTGTCACCCAGGCTGGAGTGCAGTGGCATGATCTCCGCTCACTGCAACCTCTGCCTCCCGGGTTCAAGCTATTCTCTTGCCTCAGCCTCCTGAGTCACTAGGATTACAGAATCATGCCACAATGCCCTACTAATTTTTGTGTTTTTAGTAGAGAAGAGGGTTTCACTATGTTGGTCAGGTTGGTCTCGAACTCCTGGCCTCAAGTGATACCTCCACCTCAGCCTCCTAAAGTGCTGGGATTATAGGCGTGAGCCATTGTGCCCAGTCTCTCAATAAACTTTTACTTGCTTAGAGTCCAGGAATTAGAGGTGTCAAGTATTTATATAATTAAAAACAAACAAAAAAAAAACATGATTTATCCATTAAAAATATTTCTGTCCCAGCCCGGCATGGTGGCTCATGCCTATAATCCCAGCACTTTGGGAGACCAAGGCAGGCAGATCACCTGAGTCCAGGAGTTTGAGACTAGCCCGAACAACATGGTGAAAACTGTCTCTACAAAAAATACAAAAAGAAATTAGCTGAATATGGTAGTGCTCGCCTGTAGTCCCAGCTACTCAGGAGGCTGATGAGGTGGAAGGATCACTGGAGCCCAGGAGGTCAAGGCTGCAGTGAGCCATGTCATAGCACTGCACTCCAGCCTAGGCTACAGAGTGAGATCCTTGCACCACTGCACTACAGCCTGGATGACAGCATTTTGAGAACCTGTCTCAAAAAAGGAAAAGATTTTTGTCCTTATCACATATTTGGGCAATGTTCCCCATTACCCCATCAAAAAATCTTAATTAAAATTTTTGAATTATTATGCCTATAAGCCAAGTCTCTGATAGTTCAAAATAACAAAATGAGTGTTTTAGTGCCTAAACAAGAAGATCTACTGTTACCAAAAAAGGGAAAGTGAAGAATTGGGATGAAACCAGCTCAGGGGAAAAAGAGAAATCACATCAACTTGGCAAATGAATTGTTTCTAGTTAATGTATTCATAGCAGCTCTTCAAATTTCAGGTGATCTTAGTTCCTTTCCAAAACAATACACTCTTTCAAAACTCTATTTTAAAAGGAAAAAAAAAATCACGTTGCCAAATGTAGACTACATCATTACCCTTTTACTGTCATTGCCTCTTAATTTCTTTACATGTTGTCTGGAAATAGAAAATATGTGGAAAGAGAGATATAAACATATAGATTATACTCTCCTTTTTTTGAGGCCAATTTTATTTCCATCTTAATAGTCATATTGAAGCACATGGTTACTTTGCAAATGATCCAAGTAAAATATATGTTTTAAGATCTTTACTGATGTGTTGACAATATATACCAATAAAACAGTTTTATAAAAAGAAGCCCAGTAATGGGCAAATGTAAGTGTATTTTAACTTGTATCAAAAACTAAAATAATAAACTTGACTGTTTACAACATTTTAAATTGAAATGTGTACCACGTAGTTATTTGCCAACCCTCATTATGAGAGTCGGAAGATGGAAAATATGTTCCTTTCATTCCATTTGCCTTTAGTTCCATTTTAGAGACATACAGGAAAATTAAAAAAGAAAAATAGTCACCAAGCTTACAGTTTAAGAAAAATACGTTTAAAGAAAATCTAGGTGGATCTAGAAATGAATGTGCACGGCCAGGTAGGGTGGCTCACACCTGTAATCCCAGCACTTTGGGAGGTCGAGGCAGGTGGATCACCTGAGCCCAGGAGTTGGAGACTAGCCTGGCCAACATGGTGAAGCTCCGTTTCTACTAAAAATACAAAAATTAACTGGGCATGGTGGCACGCACCTATAATCTCAGCTACTTTGGGAGGCTGAGGCGAGAGAATCTCTTGAACCTTGCAGTGGAGGCTGCAGTGAGCCAAGATCATGCCATTGCTCTCCAGCCTGGGCGAAGAGTGAGACTCCATCACAAAAAAAAAAAAAAAAGAGAGAGAGAGAGAGAGAAAGAAATGAATATTTCTAGAACTAACACAAGGCAGTGGTACACAGAGGTAGGATGGATAGAAACATTTGGAAAGCATGGTTTTACCTGCCTCTGTCCAGCTCTCCAACCATACTTAGACTTGATCTCTCTCCGAGCCTTGAAGATCTTGAGCTTCTTAACTTTATACAACAAACTAGCGTTCAAGTACTTTATTGTTAAAATCTAGACATTCATATGACTCTGATTATAACACTTATTTTCCTGGCTTTTAAAGCCGGGTGAATTATTTATATAATAGTTAAAACAGAAAAATCTCTCTGGAGCTTACTCAGTGAACAACAACCAAGAATAATACCAAAGGAAAAAAAATTCTAGTTAGGAGAAGAATGAAAAGGTGTTTCAATGTCATGAATGTGTTGAATTTATATATACATGTATGATTTAGGTTTATGTATGAAATTAAACCATCTTCTCTGCCAGACATACATCTGCAAGAACTTTTGAACATGTGATGAGATCTCACAATCATGAGAATGGCATTTTAGGTGTGCTGTCTTTTAGGGTGAATGCACTACAGTTTTACTCAGTCTGTTCATGTGTTTAATTGCCTTCTGTTATTATTTTTTATGCAAGAAATCTAGCCAGAGACCAGGGAATCAAAACAATTATGTTTGGCTTGTGTTCTTTCAAATGAGAACAGATCCTACCAATTGCAGCAAAGTTCACCCTTAACCCAAGTGCCTCATCCACACCTGTGCTTTCAATAATCTGTCTCAGATCATCTACTCAGGCAGAATGGAGGAATTAGGGCATTGTTCAGGTAAATGAAGCCTCCAAAAATCACTTGAAGGAAAAAATATATTTTCTAAAGTACAATATGGTTACTAATTTACACCAATTGGTTTCAAATATGCATTTTATTCACCAGATAAGCAATTGCTCAACACTTTCTCTTAGCTAGGTAGTTAATATTCATGTAATAATGTGTGTATAATAATAGTTATAGATATAAAAACAGTGGTCAGAGGCCAGGCACGATGGCTCATGCCTGTAATCCCAGCACTTTGGGAGGCTGAGGCGGGTGGATCACGAGGTCAAGAGATCAAGACCATCCTGGCCAACATGGTGAAACCCCATCTCTACTAAAAATACAAAAGTTAGCTGGGCGTGGTGGTGGGCGCCTGTAGTCCCAGCTACTCGGGAGGCTGAGGCAGGAGAATCACTCGAACCCAGGAGGTGGAGGTTGCAGTGAGCCGAAATCATGCCACGCACTCCAGCCTGGCAACAGAGTGAGAGACCATCTTAAAAAAAAAAAAAAAAAGCAGTGGTCAGAACTACATGGAAAATATTGCAACACATTGAACTGAGTCTTAACGTTTGGAGAATTGTTGTAATATTTGAGCATTTGAGCAGCAAGACTGCTATTTTCATATGACCTCTGACTAGTATGGAGATGGGGCCGGGTGCTGTGACTCATGCCTGTCATTCCAGCACTTTGGGAGGCCGAGGCAGGTGGACTGCTTGAGGCCGGGAGTTCAAGAACAGCCTGAGAAACATTGCAAGACCCATCTTTACCAAAAAAAAAAAAAGAAAAAAAAAGAAAAACAAAACAAAATTGAATGGAAATGACAATACAATTCAGCAAACTTATAAAATGAATATTTTTGTCTTTCCGATATTATCATGTTCACAAAGATGCAGCCATGGTGGGAAAACTAGAATGGAGGTCATTTCCCCCAAATCCTTGATAAGACATTATCTTCTCTTTCTGCAGTTTTTAAGCTCTGATTGTTCTAAAGCATTGTTGGCTTCTCTTACACCTCTCCGCATTAGGTCCCCTCTGTGATTGGTTCAACAAGCTGTCCCGACCAGCTTACCCAGAACTCCAGGAGAGAGATTCCAGACCGGTTTGGCAAATGCATGCAGCGCCTCCTGAGCCAGAGTTCCTTCTCTGTGGTGATGCTGGCTTTATTCTTGTTTTTCTCACTGTTTTTCCTCTAAGTACATTTATTTCTAAAATATTACTTGTATTAATATATTTTAATGTCAGTTTTCCCCTTATTATTTAACTGTTTTCTATCATCAGTTCCTAAATTCATTTATTTCATGTAATTGTTAAATTCATTTATTTCACATAATTGTTCAATTTTATCTTCTTATAAAAAAGTATCTACTTGGGATTATATTACATTAAACTTTTTTCCTTATCTTTTAGTTAATTTACTTTCCCACTTTCCAGTACATTTTTCTGTTTAATAGCATCTTAGCTACAGTTTTCCATTCAGTTCATCCATTAAGTATCATCCCACTTTCCACAGTATATTCTCACTTTTCATGTGTATCTTTAGCCCTGGAAAAAAGAAAGTACATTTGCAGTTTTAACCTAGAGGTTAAAAAACTCACATAACTTGGGTAACTCAATTCTCAACACTTTGTGGGCAATTTTGGAAATAGGAATGAATTACAATGACCTTTTTTTTAAAGAATGGTTTGAGTTATCTTGATCTTTGTACCTATCAACAGATAGTCAAGTTTCTTGTAAAAACTTGGACTTGGGAATTGGAATTCAGCATCAAAACTACCTTAAAGTGGATGAATATGGAAAGAGAACATAGGAAAAAGTAGAAGGGAAAATCAGCTTAAGAGGAGAAGACCAGGGAACTTTTTTTTTTTTTTTTTTTTTTGAGACCGATTCTCGCTTTGTTACCCAGGCTGGAGTGCAGTGGCACAATGTCGGC
>NW_016823884.1:32223-44694 GCF_001698545.2 Rhinopithecus bieti | reverse complement strand
TGTTACCCAGGCGAGAGTGCAGTGGCACAATCTCGGCTCAATGCAAGCTCCGCCTCCCAGGTTCACGCCATTCTCCTGCCTCAGCCTCCTGTGTAGCTGGGACCACAGGCGACCGCCACCAGGCCCGGCTAATTTTTTTTGTATTTTTAGTAGAGACGAGGTTTCACCGTGTTAGCCAGGATGGTCTCGATCTCCTGACCTCGTGATCTGCCTGCCTCGGCCTCCCAAAGTGCTGGAATTATAGGCGTGAGCCACGGCGCCCGGCCATGTTTTTTTTTTTTGTTTGTTTGTTTTTAAATAAAACTTTCAGAATCAATAATCTACTTACCTGATATTTTATCCTTATTTTATTATGATTTTAATTTTAATAGTTTGCGGGGAGCAGGTGGTGTTTGGTTGTATGGAAAAGTTCTTTAGTGGTGAATTCTGAGATTTTGTTGAACCCATCACCCGAACAGCGTACACTGGACCCAGTGTGTAGTCTTTCATCCCTCACCTGCTCCCACCCTTCCCTCCAAGTCTTCAAAGTCCATTATATCATTTTATGCCTTTGCATTCTCACAGCTTAGCTCCCGCTTAGAAGTGAGAACATACGATGCTTGGCTTTCCGTTCCTAAGCTACTTCACTTATAATAATAGTCTCTAACTCCATCCAGGTTGCTGCAAATGCCATTATTTTGTTCTTTTTAATGGCTGAGTAGTATTCCATGGTGTATATATATGTATACCATATTTTTATTTTTTGTTTTGTTTTGTTTGTTTCTTTGAGATGGAGTCTTGCTCCATCGCCCAGGCTAGAGTGCAATGGCTCCACCTCAGCTCACTGCAACCCCTGCTTCCTGGGTTCAATTGATTCTCCTGCCTCAACCTCCCAAGTAGCTGGGATTACAGGCACCCGCCACCACACCTGGCTAATTTTTGCATTTTTAGTAGAGATGGGGTTTCACCATCTTGGCCAGGCTGGTCTCGAATTCCTGACCTCGTGATCCACCTGCCTTGGCCTCCCAAAGTGCTGGGATTACAGGCATGAGCCACCATGCCTGGCCTCACATTTTCTTTATCCACTCATTGGTTGATGGGCATTTAGGTTGGCTCCATATTTTTGCAATTGCAAATTGTGCTGCTATAAACATGCACGTGCAGGTGTCTTTTTCATGTAATGACTTCTTTTCCTCTGGGTAGATACCTAGTGGTGAGATTGCTGGAATAAATGGTAGTTCTACTTTTATTTCTTTGAAGAATCTCCACACTGTTTTCCATAGTGGTTGTGCTAGTTTACATTCCCACAAGCAGTGTAACAGTGTTTCCTTTTCACTACATCCATGCCGACATCTGCTATTTTTAAATTTTTTAATTATGGCCATTCTTGCAGGAGTAAGGTGGTATCTGACTGTGGTTTTGATTTGCATTTCCCTGATAATTAATGATGTTATTTTTTCATGTTAGCCATTTGTACATCTTCTTTTGAGTATTGCCTATTCATGTACTTTGCCCATTTTTTGATGGGATTATTCGGTTTTTTTTCTTCCTGATTTGTTTGAGTTCCTTGTAAATTCTGGATATTAGTCCTTTGTCAGATGCATAGTTTGTGAGTATCCTCTCCCACTCTGTGGGTTGTCTGTTTACTCTGCTGATTATTTCTTTTGCTTTAGGTCCCATCTACTTATCTTTGCTTTTACTGCATTCGCTCTTGGATACTTAATCATAAACTCTTTGGCTAAGCCAATGTCAAGAAGAGTTTTCCTGATGCTACCTTTTATAATTTGTATGGTTTCAGGTCTTAGATTTAAGTCTTTGATCCATCTTGAGGTGATTTTCATATAAGGTGAGAGATGAGGATCCAGCTTCATTCTTCTCCATGTGGCTTGCCAATTGTCCCAGTACCATGTGTTGAGTAGCATGTCCTTCCCCACTTTCATGTTTTTGTTTGCCTTGTCAACGATCAGTTGGCTGTAAATATTTGGCTCTATTTCTGGGTTCACTATTCTGTCATTGGTTTACGTGCCTATTTTCATACCAGTACCCATGTACTGTTTTGCTAACTTTAGCCTTGTGGTATAGTTTGAAGTTAGGTAATGTGATGCCTTCAGATTTGTTCTTTTTGCTTAGTCTTGCTTTGGCTATGAAGGGTCTTTTTTTGTTCCATCTGAATTTTAGGATTGTTTATTCTAGTTTTGTGAAGAATGATGACGGTATTTTGATGGGAATTGCTTTTAATTTGTACATTGCTTTTGGCGGTATGGCCATTTTCACAATATTGATTCTATCCATCCATGAGTATGTGATGTGTTTTCATTTGTGCTGTCTATGATTTTAACAGTATTTTGCAGTTTTCCTTGTAGAGATCTTTCACCTCCTTGGTTACCTATATTCTTAGGTATTTTATTGTATTATCTTTAATTAAGTATCTATTGATTGCATGTATTCTGTTGGCTGCCTGTGTTGCATCTGTGGTTTAGTTCCTGACAGAAACTTTTCTGGACTGGGAAGTGGTTAACTTGCAGGTTGGTAAAAAAAAAAAAAAAAAAAAAAAAAATTACCAACAACAGTATAGGTTTGAGAAAGGAAAGTTTATTAGAAAGAAAGAACAGAAGAGTACACTCTTCTGCAGCTGGGGAGCCTCAGCAAGAGGAGTGAGCACCTTGCAGTGGATTTTTCCTTAGGAGCATTTATGGACCTTAAGGCGGGAGCTTAAGGGTAATTCGAACCGTATTAGTCACACAGGTCATGATAAATGATTACATTTGTAGACATTTTAGTGTCTTAATGTCAGCAAGTGTTGCTGACATGAGTTTCAGCATGGAATTCGGAGATTTACAGAAATTCTAGTTACTTGTACATTTTTGGGAGGAAAGAAATTTGGAACCAAATGCCTGCTTTAGATAATAGGGAAATCTGAGGCCAGGTGTGGTGGCTCAGGCCTGTAATCCCAGCACTTTGGGAAGCTGAGGCGGATGGATCACCTGAAGTCAAAAGTCAGGAATTCAAGACCAGCCTGGCCATCATGGTGAAACTCCAGCTCTACTAAAAATGCAAAAATTAGCTGGGCATGGTGGCAGGTGCCTGTAATCCTAGCTACTTGTGAGGCTGAGGCAGGAGAATCGCTTGAACCCAGGAGGCAGAGGTTGCAGTGAGCTAAGATCGCGCCATTGCATTCCAGCCTGGGTGACAAGTGAAACTCCATCAAAAGAAGGAGAAGGAGAAGGAGAAGGAGAAGGAGAAGGTCTGATTACTTCTAATTTTGCCACATAAAGAGTTTTGCCTCCAGATGCCCTGGGTTTTTTGTTTGTATGTTTGTTTGTTTGTTTTTGAGACGAGTCTCCCTTTGTCGCTCAGACTAGAGTGCAGCGGTGTGATTTTGGCTCACCGCAGCCTCTGCCTTCTGGGTTCAAGTGATTCTCATGCCTCAGCCTCCAGAGGAGCTGGGACTAAGGCATGTGCCATCACACCCAGCTAATTTTTGCAGTTTTAGTAGAGACAGGGTTTCACCATGTTGGCCAGGCTGATCTCGAACTCCTGGTGCCTCGGCCTCCCAAAGTGCTGAGATTACAGGTGTGAGCCACATGCCTGGCCCAGGTGGCGTGTTTGATGGTCACCAGGTGGTCTTTGCTCACTTCTGAACTTCTCAATAAGTAGTTTTTGTCTCCAGGGCCTGTTCGATGGTCACCAGGTGATTTTCGCTCTCCTTACTCCCCAAGTTGTCATTAAGAGTCCTCTCTTCAAGGTGGCTTCTTTACTTCTTAAATACCCAAGTGCTTCCCAAATGGGGCAGCGAAAAACAATAATAAATCAATCAATAAATACTCAGGTGCCTCTGAAAGTATTTTTGCTTTCTAGAAAAGAAAACAAAGGTTCCAGGCTCATCTTAATTTTTCCCACCTCAAGACATAGGATCAGATTTTCTGAAAAGCTCTTGTTTATTTTAACTGAGAACAATACTGGAGAAAAAAGAAAAAAATCAAATTGGGCACTGGAGTATATGAAATTGTTTTACACAACTGTTGGAAAGAGGCAGAATGACATCAGAGAAGATACCACCCATTACTGCAGTAACAGCAATAACGTCCTAAAAAGAACAATGATTTCACATTAATGTTTTCAATTTATCTCTTAACTCCCTTTTGTCTTGCTGTATTAAAAGAAGTTATTTTCCTACTTTCTATTTTACACTAATTTAACATGCTATATTATAGACTGTCATACTGAACCATGTGTCTTAATTATTGTGTTATACCCTAAAACTTCTTAAAATTCTTCTAAAAATTCCTAGAATTCAAATTTTTTTAAATCCTCAACCCAGGTATTCTGGAATTGCCTCCAACATATGCCAGTTCAGGGGACTCTCCCTGCCCCCTTATCAGCATCACAGAAATCCCATCTATCTTGAAAAGATAAACAAACCGTCCTCCCTCAGGAAACACAACCACAAATCCAGAATCTATCAATGGACACTTAAGATACTAACATCCGGCCGGGCGCGGTGGCTCAAGCCTGTAATCCCAGCACTTTGGGAGGCCGAGACGGGCGGATCACGAGGTCAGGAGATCGAGACCATCCTGGCTAACATAGTGAAACCCCGTCTCTACTAAAAAAATACCAAAAAAAAAAAAAAAAAACCTAGCCGGGCGGGTGGCGGGCGCCTGTAGTCCCAGCTACTTGGGAGGCTGAGGCAGGAGAATGGCGTAAACCCGGGAGACGGAGCTTGCAGTGAGCTGAGATCCGGCCACCGCACTCCAGCCTGGGTGACAGAGTGAGACTCCCTCTCAAAAAAAAAAAAAAAAAAGATACTAACATCCAATGGGCAAATCATTGGTTCTCCAAGTTTGTTCACTTGCTTGTTTTGTTTTGTTTTGTTTTGTTTTGTTTTGTTTTGTTTTGTTTTGAGACGGAGTCTCGCTCAGTCGCCCGGGCTGGAGTGCAGTGGCGCGATCTCAGCTCACTGCAAGCTCCGCCTCCTGGGTTCACGCCATTCTCCGGCCTCAGCCTCCCGAGTAGCTGCGACTACAGGCGCCCACCACCTCGCCTGGCTAGTTTTTTGTATTTTGTAGTAGAGATGGGGTTTCACAGTGTTAGCCATGATGGTCTCTATCTCCTGACCTCGTGATCCGCCAGCCTCGGCCTCCCAAAGTGCTGGGATTACAGGTGTGAGCCACCACTACCGGCTCATTCGTTTTTTTTAACAATGCTTTTCTAGCCTTCTCCTTTAGAGTTGATTTTTCCTCTTTTTTTTATGCTTGTGCCAAACAAACGATATGCTTGTTTGTTTGCATATTCATTTGTTTTAAGGCTGTCTAGGGCTGAATTCCAATTTCAGAAGTCTTTGGATACTGAACTATTGTCTCAAACTCAATTATCCAAACCAGGCAAACTAATCTGAAAATAAAACTAAATTATAGCCAAAATCATTAGAAAACTTTATTAAATGGAATAGTGAGATAATTCTATTCCTAGAAAGTTTATTTGGAATAATTGTTTTATTTTTGTTGACTGTGCTGTACTCCATAGAATCACTTCATAAGAGACAAAAGCTCAATCGAATTATATCATACTTCCATATTCAAATTGCTGCCAGTTATTCCCCTGATAGCATTAAACGCAATTCCCAGACACCTTGGCCCATCTGCAGAGACTTATAGTCCAAGATTTTTTTTTTAACTCAGCAAATTATAGCTACAGAAAATTTTAGGGGAACTTATCCAGATTCTTGATGTATTAAAACACCCCGTGGCTATACAACAATACAGCAGTCTATGATAATTGCCCAGTTGCCACAGGGATAAAACACAGATTTGTCTACAAAGACTCTAGCCCCATCCCCAAGAATTCGATTATATTAAAATTTTTTAAAAGAAAAACTAAAAAAGAAGAAAAAATTATTTCCATTTCAATTGGAAGCATAGATAGGGAAATCTCTCAGCTAAAGAAATATACACAGTGACTCACACCTATAATCCCAGTACTTTGGGAGGTGGAAGTGGGTGGATTACTTGAGGCCAGGAGTTCAAGACCAGCTTGGAAAACCCCATCTCCACTAAAAGTACAAAAAAATTAGCCGGGTGTTTTGTCAAATGCTCTAGTCCCAGCTACTCATGAGGCTGAGATAGGAGGATTGCTTGAGCCCATAAGCTTGAGGACGGGGTGAGCCAAAATCACACCACTGTACTTCAGCCTGGGTGACAGTAAGACCCTGTCTCAAAAAAAGGAAAGAAAAGAAAAGAAAGGAGAGAAAGATGCTCATCTTGAGTTTTAGTGTACCATACATGTCAAATACGTTTTTGATGATGAAAGGATAGAGGTTTACTCCTTTGTAACCAAATGGAAGAAAGAAAAATTGAAGGTCCATATAGGCATGTGTATAGTTTTGTGTTAGGAAAATGAGGAAGTTGAAATTTGATGGTTTCTGTTTTATCATGAATTATGATTCGCCTTGGGTTGTCTAGAGAGATAATCATAAAAGGGTTGTCTCTCTTTTTCCAATAATTTTAGCTCACTTAATTCTGCTTGTTTTATTGAATTGGCTAGAATATCCAGTAAAATGTTGAAGAGTACTACTTATTATGCAGGTTCATTTTGGTTCTTGGCTTTAGCTACAATAGTTCTACTATTTTACTATTAAGTATGGCACTGGCTATGGTTTTCTGGTATATTCTCTTTATCAAACTAAGAAGTTTTCTTCTATTCCCAGGATACTGAATTTTTGTTTTAGTTCTTGCTTTAAAATAGAGAATGTGTGTTACATTTTATCAAATGTTTTTTGTCATTTAAAACATATGTTTTCTCTCTAATCTCTTTATATAATGGACATTTTTACATTAAAATGCCAATACCATTTCATACAATTCAACAAATATTTTTTGAGTATTTTCCATGGGCCAGCTCCTAATTTAGACACTGGATATTCAGTGGTGAACAAAACACACATATATATGTGTGTGTGTATATATATACACACACACACATATGCACACATATACACACATACATATATACAGACATATATATATTTGTTTTGGTTTTGTATTGTTTTGTTTTGTTTTTGAGGTGGAGTCTCATTCTGTTGCCCAGGCTACAGTGCAGTGGTGCGATCTTGGCTCACTGCAAACTCCACCTCCCAGATTCAAGCGATTCTCCTGCCTCAGCCTCCCGAGTAGTGGGGATTACTGGCACCAACCATCATGCCTGGCTAATTTTTGTATTTTTAGTAGAGAGGGGGTTTCGCCATGTTGACCAGTCTCATCTTGAACTCCTGACTTCAAGTGATCTGCCCACCTTGGCCTCCCAAAGTGCTGGGATTACAGGTGTAAGCCACCATGACTGGCCCAAAGTGTATGTATTTTTAAAATCCCTGCCATCACCAAGTTTATATTCCACTGCATGCATCTAACCTAGCATTTTTGCCTCTAGGAATTTGTTCTACAGATCTATGCTTAAATGTACGTAGGAACAAGGGTATTGGCTGGAGCAGTTTTCTACATTGAAGAGCAACAACAATAGGCAAGTGATAAAGGAATGATGGCATACTGGTATGTAGAACTATGCAGCCATTCAAAGATTCAGATAGACACATGTATTTTCACATAAAAAGTTCTATAAGATACATTATTTTTTTAAAAGCACACATCATAGATCCATAGAAGATGTATATGTTCATAATACAGATTTATAGAAAACAAAGTGAAGGTTATGAATCAAAGTGTAACAGTGGTGGTTGCCTCTGGTAAGGGAATTAGGAATGGGAGTAGGGCGAACAGAAACCGTAATGTTACACTATAAATTTTTCTGTTGTTTGAACCATTTGCAATGAGAATTTATTTGTGTATCATTTGTGTAATTTTAAAAAGACAGAAAGAAAAAAATAGCATAGAACTGCTGTGAAACCAGCAAAATTTTGACAGATGGTCTGTCAGAACTAACAAGAAAAAATGCAAGCATTGGGAAAATAACAGAGAAAAAAATATCAGATCAATATCCTCAGTTAATTAAAACTAAGAGAGAAAAAGGAAGAGAGAGGTAGAAAAACAATCTAAAAAAATGGGAATTTAAAACCAAAGTAGGAGATGAGAGAGACCTTGAGGAGCCATGAACTATGACCACAGTCCATTATATCTGTGATTTATGAAGATTATTTTATCAAAATCAGAGCATCACGAGTCTTCCAGCTCTATTTCAGAGAGGCTGGAAGGCATCGTTTCATTTCAACACCCAAGAGGAAACGATCAAGAGCCAAGAAAGATTTAAATATCTTCAGAGACAAGAATTTTGCTTGCCAACTTTTAAGGAGCCAAGATTGTCATGATGAACCAAGACGCTGAGCAGAGAACAGATTCTCAAGAAAAAGGCAGGGACCAAGCAGAATGACATCTCCAAGTCTGATGTTTTTTATTCAAGAGTCTTGTCTTTTTTCTTATTAAAAAACTGTAGGCCGAGCATGGTGGCTCACGCCTGTAATCCCAGCACTTTGGGAGACTGAGGCAGATGGATCACAAGGTCAGGAGTTCGAGACCAGCCGGGCCAACATGGTGAAACCCCATCTTGGTTAAAAATACAAAAATTAGCAGGGTGTGGTGGTGGGCGTCTCTAATCCCAGCTACTTACTCAGGAGGCTGAGGCAGGAGAATCGCTTGAACCTGGGAGGCGGAGGTTGCAGTGAGCCGAGATCATGCCACTGCACTGCAGCCTGGGCATCAGAGTAAGACTCCATCTCAAAAAAAAAAAAAAAGTAAATTTAAAAAAAAATTCAGTTCATGCTGCTCCAGACAAAATCATATTGCACCCAGCAGCTTTCTGAATATTCAGCTGTCCATTTCACTGACCATCCTTAATTTTGCCTATTGCCCAGTGATTTATAAAACACTTTTTCACACATTATCTCAGGCTGTTCTCACAACAACAAACCTGGTCCTGGTACCATCGATCTTATTCTATAAGTGACGAATCCAAGCTCAAAGAAGTTGCTTCAACAAGGTCACACATGTGAATGGCATAGCTGGGATGTAAATCTATGTCTGCTGACTCACATGTTCCTCATCAAAATAATTGCCCAGGCAGAGAGAGTTAACATATTTGACTTTTCCTTGGATAACCTTTGTGTGTTGGTGCAAGAGAAGGCAAGTAGGAAGTTTTGCATGGAGCAGAAGACCTGGGATAGAAAATAAGCTCGAGGAAGCATGTAAAAAGGAAGTTAATGAGCAGTCTTAATGTAGTTAGAAGGTTTTTTATCTGTTATGATTAGGCATACAAAATGCCACTATGGAGCTCTGCAAAGGGAAATGTCATGATGAAAACTGTGTTTAAGAGAAATTATTTGAAGAATTCAGCATAAAAGGGAATAAAAAAAAATGGTGTGTTAGAAATAAGGAGTCTGGGGCCATACATCAAAAAAAATGATGAGATTGGAGACATCAAGCACAGGAAGATTCTCAAGGCCCAGGAAAAAAGAACCATTCAAACTGTGAATGAAGAATGAGTCAAAAGAGGCCAGGCACGGTGGCTTACACCTGTGATCTCAGCACTTCGGAAGGCCGAGGCAGGTGGATCACTTGAGGTCAGGAGTTTGAGACCAGCCTGTCCACCATGGTGAAACCCCTGACTCTACTAAAAATACAAAAAAATTAGCCAGGCGTAGTGGCAGGCACCTGTAATCCCAGCTACTTGGGAAGCTGAGGCAAGAGAATCACTTGAACCCAGGAGACGGAGGTTGCAGTGAGCTGAGATCGCACCATTGCACTCCAGCCTGGGCAACAGAGTAAGATGCAGTCTCAAAAAAAAAAAAAAAAAAAGGCAAAAATAAAACAAGAATGAGTCAAAAGACATACAGGAAGGCTTTATATCAAGTACACCAGACTGACAGTGATGCTAGTAACTGGTGGAGATGTTGAGAGGGTGACTAGAGATGACCCAGCCAATGGCTGATAAGTAAAGCTTCAGGTGTCAATAATCAAGTGAGACTCTCATAAGGAATTGGTGGCACAAATCTGGAGAAAACTGAGAAATGAGTGCTAGACCTTTATATGTGAAAGTCCTTTATTTAGGTGATCATTAGAGAATAGAGGGTTGAAAGAGATGAGAAAACAGAATAGAGAGTAGATTTTGTATAAGAAAAGAGGTCTGGACAGATCTACCCAGATGCAGCCAGAAGTGAACCTCTGACCAGGCAGGAGGATCAATCAGATAGCAAAGTTTCGGCAAACAGAGCATCAGTCAAAGCAGGAGGGTGGAATAGGGATCATTAATCTACCCAAGAAGTTCTGCAAGTCTACAAACAGAGTTTCATGAACCATGGTAAACTCTGGTATCACAGCAGAGGTTGTAATCAAACAAATATCCTCTTTGCTTTTGCTACCTTCTTATTCAGTGGAGGCAATCCTACATACTTATTATGCCGGGCGTGGTGGCTCATGCCTGTAATCCCAACACTTTGGGAGGCTGAGGCGGGTGGATCACCCTGAGGTTAGGAGTTCAAGACTAACCTGGCCAACATGGCGAAACCCTGTCTCTACTAAAAATACAAAAATTAGCCAGGTGTGGTGGCGCACACCTGTGATCCCAGCTACTCGGGAGGCTGAGGCAGGAGAATCACTTGAACCCAGGAGGCAGAGGTTGCAGTGAGTGGAGGTCATGCCACTGCACTCCACCCTGGGCGAAAGAGCAAGATTCCATCTCAAAAAAAAAATAAAAAATAAAAAATAAAATAAACCCTATTTATTATGAGCCAGGTGCAGTAGCTCACACCTGTACTCCTAGCACTTTGGGAGGTGGAGGCGGGAGGAACACTTGAGTCCAGGAGTTTAAGACTAGCCTGGGCAATATGGCAAGACCCTGTCACTACAAAAATAAAAAATTAGCAAGGTGTGGTGGTACATGCCTGTAGTCCCAGCTACTCGGGAGGCTGAGGTAGGAGGATCACTTGAGCCCAGGAGATTGCGGCTGCAGTGAGCCATGACTGCACTACTGCACTCAGCCTGGGTGAGAGAGTGAGACCCTGTCTCAAAAAATACATATCTATTGTTCATTATGACTATAAAGAGGTCACTGGAGAAAGGCAGGGTGTTGGAATAACTCATTCTGGAGGTGATTATGAAAGGGACCAAAGCCAAAGACCACATTTAAGAGATAGCTCACTATTAAAGAACAGAAGCAAATTTTAGTGAAGAAGAAAGAGAGAGGAAGAGAAAGGTAGAAGGAAAATGAAAAATAATAGCATGTTAGAGCTCAGGTTAAGGTAAAGTGAAAAGATAAAAATGTTATTAAAGGTAGCTAAAAGATCAAAAAGGATGAGAACACATCAAAAAATGAGTTAAATTATTTAATACTCAGGAAATAACTGGTTATGAGAAAGGGTAAAGTTAGTGAAGATGTAAAGATAAATGCCAAGTTGCTGGGAAGAAAATGTGGTTGATGCTGCTCAGAGAAATCAGAGATGACACAAAAAAATGAAAAAACATCCCATCATCATGGATAGAAAAAAATCAATATCATTAAAATGGCCATACTGCCCAAAACAATTTTTGGGTTCAAAGCTATTCCTATTAAACCACCATTAAGATTCATCGCAGAACTAGAAAAAAAATTAAATTCATATGGAAGCAAAAAAGTGCCTGAATAGCCAAGACAATCCTAAGCAAAAAGAACAAAGGTGAAGTCATCTTGCTACCCAACTTCAAGTTACTACTATAGGGCAACAGTAATCAAAACAGCATGGTACTGGTACAAAAACAGACACACACACGAGTGGAACAGAATACAGAACCCAGAAATAAGACTGCACACCTAAAACTATCTGATCTTCTACAAACCTGTCAAAAACAAGCAATGGGGAAAGGATTCCCTATTCAATAAATGATGCTGGGATAACTGCTAGCCATATGCAGAAGATTGAAACTGGACCCCTTCCTTACACCATATGCAAAAGTTAACTCAAGATTGATTAAAGAATTAAATGTTAAACCCCAAATTATTAAAACTCTGAAAGACAACCTAGGCAGTACCATTCAGGACATAGGCATGAGCAAAGATTTCATGACGAAGACATCGAAAGCAATTGCAACAAAAGGAAAAACTGACACATGGGATCAAATTAAACTAAAGAATTGCTGTACAGTAAAAGAAACTATCAACAGAGTAAACAGACAACCTACAGAATGGGAGAAAATTTTTGCAAACTATGCATCGGACAAAGGTCTAATATCCAGGATCTATAAGGAATTTAAACAATTTTACAATAAAACAAACAACCCTGTTAAAAAGTGGGCAAAAGGCATGAACAGACACTTTTCAAAAGAAGACATACATGTGGCCAACAAACATATGAAAAAATGCTCAACATTACTGATCATTAGAGAAATGCAAATTAAAACCACAATGAGATACCATCTCATATCAGTCAGAATGGCTATTATTAGAAAGTCAAAAAATAGGCCGGGCACGGTGGCTCAAGCCTGTAATCCCAGCACTTTGGGAGGCCGAGACGGG
>NW_016823884.1:26815-29541 GCF_001698545.2 Rhinopithecus bieti | reverse complement strand
AAAAAAAAAAAAAAGTCAAAAAATAACAGATGCTGGTGAGGTTGTGGAGAAAAAGGAATGCTTTTACACTGTTGGTGGGAGCGTAAATTAGTTCAACCTTTTTGGAAGACAGTGCAGCAATTCCTCAAAGACCTAAAGACAGAAATACCATTCAACTCAACAATCCCATTACTGGGTATATACCCACAGGAATATAAATCATTCTATTATAAAGACAAATGCATGTGTATGTTCATTACAGCAGTATTCACAATACCAAAGACATGGAATCAACCTAAATGCTCATCAATGATGGACTGGATAAAGAAAATGTGGTACATATACACCATGGAATACTATGCAGCCATAAAAAAGAATGAGATCATGTCCTTTGCAGGGACATGGATGGAACTGGAGGCCATTATCCTTAGCAAACTAACACAGGAACAGAAAACCAAATACTGCATGTTCTCATTTGTAAGTGGGAGCTAAATGATGAGAACACATGGATACATAGAGGGGAATAACACTCACTGTGGCCTATCAGAAGGTGTAGGGTGGGAGGAGGGAGAGAATCTGGAAAAATAACTAATGGGTACTAGGCTTAATACCTGAGTGATGGAGTAATTTGTATAGCAAACCCCCATGACACAACTTTATCTATGTAACAAACCTGCACGTGCACCCATGAACTTAAAATAAAAGTTAATAAAAAAGGAAAGGTGGTTGATAAGGCTATTGGGATGGCCATAGAGAAGAGTAACCCTGCAAAGTAGTAAAATTGTAGATTGATAACTGTTACAGAAAGAAGACTAAATTTAATTGAAAAAATACCTAATGACTATTTACTATGTGTATAGCACCATGTTAGGTGCAAAAAATAAAATAAAATAGAAGTTTTAAGAAAAGAAACAGCCAGCCATGCTGGTGCACAACTGGAATCCCAGTTACTCGGAGGCTGAGGCAGGAGGATTGCTTTAAGCCCAAGAGTTTGAGACAAGCATGGGCAGCACAGCAAGACCCTATGTCTAAAAAAATAAGAAAAGAAAAGAAACAGACCAGGTGCAGTGGTTCACACCTGTAATCCCAGAACTCTGGGAGGCTGAGGCAGGTGGATCACTTGAGGTCAGGAGTTCGAGACCAGCCTGGCCAACATGGTGAAACCCCATTTCTACTAAAAATACAAAAATTAGCCAGGCATGGTGGCGGGCACCTGTAATCCCAGCTACTTGGGAGGCTAAGGTAGGAGAATCACTTGAACCCGGGAGGCGGAGGTTGCAGTGAGCAGAGATTGCACTATTGCACTCCAGCTTGGGGGACGAGAGTGAAACTCCATCTCAAAAAAAGAAAAGAAAAGAAAAGAAAAGAAAAGAAATAGTCAAAGGAAAGTAAGAAAGGGTAGGGAAGAGGACATGGGCAAGACAGTCCCCATAAGGCTGACAGAAAGAACCCAGAAGGAGTGACAAGTGGTCAGCTAGCTGCTCAGGTATGGTGAGGCAAGGTAGATGGCAAACTAAGAAACGACCAGCAGGAGCAGAGATAAATTAGGCCTTAAAAGGGGACCAGTAATTACTAATCAAGTACAAAATTGGCAACTCAGATCAAATTATTTACCAATGTGTGGGTGGGGCTTCAGGGAAAAGGGATCATATATGAGGATCTACACAAAGGAAGTGCAAGAAGTGGTCAAATGCTAGAGGCAGATCAGCCCACGTATAGGAGCATGTTGGTTTTGAAGTTAAAACAGATCTGAATTTGAAATATGGTCCTGTCACCCTCTAGTTGTGTGATGTTGGAGAAGTTACTCAACTTTTTGGAGCTCCAGTTTTCTCTCCTATAAATAGCAACCTCATAGTGTTATTCTAAAAATTATATGAAATAATGCCTGTAAAAGCAAGTGCATCACATTCAGTTAGTACTTAATAAATAGCCAATATTATTAACATGAAGTTTTATTTATTTATTTATTTATCTGAGACAGAGTCTTACTCTGTCACCCAGGCTGTAGTGCAGGGGTTGATCTTGGCTGACTGCAACCTCTGCCTACCAGGTTCAAGAGATTTTCATGCCTCAGCCTCCCAAGTAGCTGAGAAAACAGGCATGTGCCACCATGTGCAGCTGATTTCTTCTGTATTTTTAGTAGAGACGGGGTTTTGCCATATTGTTCGGGCTGGTCTCGAACCCCTGACCTCAAGTGATCTGCCCACCTTGGCCTCCCAAAGTGCTGGGATTATAGGCATGAGCCACAGCGCTAGGCAGACACTTTTAAATTTTTTATTGGCCATTTGTTTTTCATGGAAAAAATCTTAACACTTCTTAAGGTAAAATATGACAAACACAGGAACCTATTTTTAAGTACTAGAACCCCAGAAATAATGCTTTCTGCAAGAGATGGCTTTGTTCTGTTTTCTTTTAAGCTTATGGCTGGGTAATGGAGGCATTTGGCTTCAACTCCCAATCGCTCTTCATTATTTAAATGATGGGATGGAAAACTCTAGACGACACCTGAGACTGTCAGTAACAGAGCTTTTGTTATCTTCTCCTGATTGCTATTTCCTAGTTAGTTTTCCTCACAGTTCATCCAAAGGCTAGCTTGAATAGACTGTATATTATATACCTTTCTACCATGTGTGATTAAGTTCCACTTCTTTCCTCAAGTTTGAAAGAAAACATTGGATATGAGAAGTGTAGACGGGAGTTAATTTCTAAACAAGGTAGCTGGTACATTTCTCTTCCCACCCCCCCCC
>NW_016823884.1:7362-26321 GCF_001698545.2 Rhinopithecus bieti | reverse complement strand
TATATATATATAATCAATTGAATCATAAACCTTATCAATTCAATTAGTAAATATAATCAATTTAATTGCAGGAAGATGTTGTTTTGTGATTACCTTGTATATTCATCTTTTTCAAAATAGTTCTAAAACTTCTAAAGGACATTTTGACCTATTTTTCATAACTAAGCACAGTCTTACAGGGTAGGCATGTTTTCAGACATAAATATTTGTAACTTTTTTTTCTAAAAATAGCTCTCTGTTTGGGATGATGAAAAGATATTGGAATTAGTGGCGATAGTTGCACAACTTTGTAAATATACTAAAAAACCACGGAATTTTGGCCGAATTCAAGATTTGGTTAAAAATTTAGGGTGTTTTAGGGTATGTGAATTCAAAATCAATAAAAATTAATTTTTAAAAAACAAATAAAAACAAAATACCTGACCAGAGTGAGTAATACATGTTCCAGTTGGTTGTAATAATACTGATGTAATAAAATTACATTTGTTGATCATATAATGCAGAAAAGAAAGAAAATCACTTTCCATCCGGGATGCCAAAATGTCCCTAATTCTATTATTGGAGAAATTGCTCCTCTAATTAAGGCATTGCCACTCCCAGAAACCCTGTTAATAAGCAAATAAATTCTTGCAGGCTTATCTAAAAAAAACAGTATTGGTGGCTGGATGTGGTGGCTCACACCTGTAATCCCAGCACTTTGGGAGGCTGAGGTGGGCAGATCACCTGAGGTCAGGAATTCGAGACCAGCTTGACCATATGGAGAAACCTTGTCTCTACTAAAAATACACAATTAGCTGAGCGTGGTGGCGTTTGCCTGTAATTCCAGTTACTTGGGAGGCTGAGGCAGGAGAATCACTTGAACTCGGGAGGCAGAGGCTGCAGTGAGCCAAGATAGCACCATTGCACTCCAGCCTGGGCAACAAGAGTAAAACTCCATCTCAAAAAAAAAAAAAAAAAAAAAAAAAATATTGGCCATTCACTCCTTTGGCTAACTAGTCTGGTGAGCAGCAGTCACCTGTTAGGGCTTTGAGGAGAGAAAATGTGATGAAAAAGTTCTCCTTGATGTGGGTGGTTGATGGGTGAAGAAATAGTGGTGAGAAGGTGGGCAGTGGTCAAGGAATGGGATATGTCATGCTAAGTCCTGGACAACTAGAGAGTAGCATTAGTGCTTGGAGTCTATGATAGAATAGTAAGGAGTAGGATTGCAGAGTAGGGAGAAGAAAGGAGAGGAGAGCAACTGAGTGTAAAACAAGGATGGAAGTCCTCAGAGAGTAGAAAAGTACTCATGCCGCGTTACCTCCCTTGTAACTGCCCTCAAAGTGGATCGAGGCTGTTACCCTCTTTCTAGAATCCCGCACTTTCTCTAAAAACTGATGTCAAAGACAAATATTAGAACAAGGCTAAATGATTAATGGTCCCTAAAACAAACTGGACCTTTTATCTCTCTGACAACACACTATTCTTCTTTGTTTGTTAACTGCTGAACACACAGCTTACATTTCTCTTTGATCTCCAAGTGGTTCATGAAGAACTTTTTGAATTCTTGCCATATTACAGAATGGCAGGATGGAGTTTCCTAAGTGCTGTGTGGTGGGTAAGTCTGAGTTACACTTCTCAGGCAACCAAGTACTAAAGTTCTCATTAAGTCGGCCCCTATTCCAGACAAAGAGTCTTTTCAGAAAACACAATGAAAATGAATTATTCAGAAATTATATTTACTGGTCAGGGGTGTTGGCTCACACCTGTAATCCCAGCACTTTGGGAGGCTGAGGCAGGTGGATCACCTGAGGTCAGGAATTCAAGACCAGCCTGGGGAACATAATGAAACCCCATCTCTACTAGAAATACAAAAAATAACCAGGCGTGGTGGTATGTGCCTGTAATCCCAGCTACTACAGAGGCTAAGGCAGGAGAATTGCTTGGACCCAGGAGGCGGAGGTTGCAGTGAGCCGAGATCATGCCACTGCACTCCAGCCTGGGCGACAGAGCAAGACTCTGTCTCAAAACAAAAAACAAAAGCCAAAAAAAAAAAAAGTTTTGGGATAAATTTGTCCTAACCTTTATCTTTGCCCATGTAAATGACTGCCTATGACCGATGACAGGTAAGTGGAATTAACTACTATTTGAGTTAAGACCAGTTATGTTACTGAATGAGATGGTTATGGTTAGGTACTAAGATACAGTGCTAATAATATTAGCTAAAATGTCCTGAGTGTTTACTGTGTACCAGAACTGGTTCTAAGTGTTTTACATGTATTAACTCATTCAAAGTTTTATAACCCTATGACGTAGGTACAATTAATACCCCCATTTACAAAATGAGGAAAGTAAGATTAGGGAGGTGGTAGAAGAGGTAGTGGGAAACAGATTTTCTTTTTTTTCTTTTCTTTTTTTTTTTTTTGAGATGGAGTGTCAATCTGTCGCCCAGGCTGGAGTGCAGTAGTTTTATCTCGGCTCACTGCAACCTCTGTCTCCCAGGTTCAAGCGATTCTTCTGCCTCAGCATCCTGAGTATCTGGGATCACAGGCGTGTGCCACCACACCTGGCTAATTTTTGTATATTTGGTAGACACAGGATTTCACCGTGTTGGCCAGGCTGATCTCAAACTCCTGACCTCAAGTGATCCGCCTGCCTCAGCCTCCCAAAGTGCTGGGATTACAGGTGTAAGTCACCGCACCACCACGCCTGGGCTGGGAAATCAATTTTTAATACATTTTACAATGAGAACCAATAGGATTTGCTGTTGACTTTAACATGAATGACTTCCAAGTTTCTTGGCCTTAGAAACTGGTTGAATGTTAGATTTTCTAGCCAATGATAAGGAGTAGTCAATGGAGGAGAAGGATAAAAATTACCAAGAGTTCTGTTTTTGATATTTTAAATTTGAGATGCCTGTTAGACATTCTAGGAGCAATATTCTGTAGCCATTTAAATATATGATATTAAATACGTATATTCTTTATTTGATTTTATTTTGGTTGCTTTTTTCTACCCATTTTATTTTATCTTGGTTACCTTTGTCCACACAGTCTGAGAACCTGTAATTTGGAGAAGAAGAAACTTCATTTTTGTATTTCTTCATGCTCTTAAGCAAAGACTTAGTGAACTAACTCACATAAAACTACAAATTGTGATGGAAATTTTAAACATTCTCCTCTTAGAAATAGTTTACTTTCAATAAGGAACAAAGTGCTATGCCATTTTCTGACAGTGAAATTTCAGATATTCATATCACTCCACTTTGGGATGAATAAAAATGGCATCTTGGTTAGGCACAGAGGCTCATGCCTGTAATCTCAGCACTTTGGGAGGCAGAGGCAGGAGGATTGCTTGAGGCCAAGAGGTCAAGACCAGCCTGGGTAACATGGTGAGATCCCATTACTAAAAAAAGAAGAAGAAAAAAAAGGAAGGCATCTAAGTACTACTTGAGCCAAACAACATAGGCAGCTATATATAGTACCTGTAAGATCGGTTCTGTGATAATCTCAATGTTAAAGGAGTAGATACGCTTACAGAAATGTCAATGAGTGTCTTATTTTTTTCTTTTCTTTTTTTTTCTTTTTTTTTTTTTTTGAGACAGTGGCTTGCTCTGCCACTGAGGCTAGAGTGCAGTCATGTGATCTTGGCTCACTGAAACCTCCACCTCCCAGGTTCAAGCAATTCTTCTATCTCCAGAGCGTCCAGAGTAGCTGGGATTACAGGCACATGCCACCATGCCAGGCTAATTTTTGGGGAGTATTTTTAGTAGAGATGGGGTTTCACCATGTTGGCCAGGCTGGTCTTGAACTCCGGGTCTCAAGTGATCCACCCGCCTCAGCCTCTCAAAGCACTGGGATTTCAGGCATGAGTCACCACACCCAGCAGAGTGTCTTGATCTTTTACTACTTTGCAAAAATAATTTCTTAGATTAAATATGTTTTAGTTAAACATAGCTGATAAGATTTGTCTTTTTTTTTTTTTTTTTGAGACAGAGTCTCACTCTGTCACCCAAGCTGGAGTACAATGGCACAATCTTTGCTCACTGCAACCTCCACCTCCTGGGTTCAAGTGATTCTCCTGCCTCAGACTCCCAAGTGGCTGGGATTACAGGCACACACCACCACGTCAGGCTAATTTTTTTTATTTAGTAGAGACGGGGTTTTACCATGTTGTTCAGGCTGGTCTTGAACTGCTAACCTAACCTCAGGTGATCCACCTGCCTCAGCCTCCCAAAGTGCTGGGATTATAGGTGTGAGCCACTGCGTCCAGCCAAAATTTATCTTAAACTTACTTCCTAATACTCAGTGAATGCCATTAGGTTTTTAACATGGGTGAGAGAGAGAGAGAGACAGCTAATATTTCACAGGTGGAACTTTATACGGAAAGGCATAAAGATATGAAGTCATAGCACCATACCATTATATGTGAGAAAAATATAGTATATAAAAAACATTTTAGATGGGATGGGGCACACACAAAATTTTTTTTTTAGTGTTTTAAAATCAGACCTTTTTTTTTGTTTTTTGAGACAGAGTCTCGCTCTGCTGCCCAGGCTAGAATGCAGTCATGTGATCTTGGCTTACTGCAACCTCTGCCCCCTGGGTTCAAGGGATTCTCCTGTCTCAGCCTCCCGAGTAGCTGGGACAACAGGCGCCAGCCACCACACCCAGCCAATTTTTGTGTTTTTAGCAGAGACAGGTTTCACTATATTGACCAGGCTGGTCTCAAACTCCTGACCTTCAATGATCTGCCCACTTCGGCCTCCCAAAGTGCTGGGATTACAGACATGAGCCACTGGTGCCTGGCCTAAAGTCAGACTTTAGTTATATGCAAAAAAGCCATAAATTATCTTTGTAAACTGTACTTAAAGTTAACTATATTTCTCAATAGCTAAACTGAATTTCTTTAATTGGATTTGTAGCTGGAAAGAAAGAAAAATTTCACTAAAATAGTCCAACAGAAAACATTGCTGAAAACACCCTTACTTTATTTTATGTTTTATTTCCAAATGTTCTTCAAAATAAAACCCTTATTTTATTATATCTTGCACCAAATTTAGAGTGTTATGTTTAACATTTCCAAGACATACTTTACAAAATATACTTACACATACATTATATTTATTTAATTGGTCTCTGCAATCTCTTGGAGCAAGTGTTAATGTCCCCCTTTTGCAAGGAGAAAATTTGAGACTCAAAAAAGTTAAGAAATATGCCTAAGATTATATAATCAATTGACAGCTTTAAACCAGGTTTTAGGCTAGTTCTTTAGATTCCATATCATGCTGCTTCTTTTCCATTTTTCCTATTCCCTACACACAACATCCACTCAAATTTGATCCATTTTTCTCTACCTTGAAACAGTAACTTTTCTATCAGTAGAAGCTTTTTCAAGAAAATACACACTGCCCTTCCCAAGGTGCTTACCCTTGCCACCATGAAAGGACATTCAAATACTTGCTGTGGACCTAACAGAGGGAAATGAAGAACTTGTCTGTGTATGTCAATTGTCCTTCTTTCTCCCCTATTTCCTTCTCCTTCTGCAAATCCTATCCAGATCTATTATGAGAATATTTTCCTTTATCTCATTCAGCATAGTTACAATAGCCACTTTAAATGCTAACATCTAAGTCATCTCATAGTTGACCTCTGCTGATTTTCTTTCCCTCGAGGATGGGTCACATTTTCCTTGTTCTTTGTATGTCAAGAAATTTTGGCTGGGCACAGTGGCTCATGCCTATAATCCCAGCACGTTGGAAGGCCAAGGCGGGTGGATCACCTGAGGTCAGGAGTTTGAGACTATCCTGGCCAATATGGCAAAACCCCATCTCTACTTAAAAATACAAAACTTAGCCAGGTGTGATGGTGCACACGTGTAGTCCCAGCTACCCAAGAGGCTGAGCTGGGAGGATCACTTGAGCCTGAGAGGTGGAGGTTGCAGTGAGATGACATCACACCACTGCACTCCAGCCTGGGTGACAGAGATTCCATCTTACACACACACAAAAAGAAATCTTGGGTTGTATTCTGGACATTGTGCATGTTATCAAGATTCTAGATTCTATTCTATTTCTCTCAAGAAAGTTGATAGTTTTGTTTTAGCAGACAGTTAATTTGGTTAGAATTAAGCAGCAAACTTTAACTCACCTACGGTGGGTGGCAGCTCAAATCTTAGTTCTGTTCTTTATCTTCAGCTACACTTCAGCTTAGAGTCTGACACAATGCATGGTTCAGGAGTCAGGCCAGATTAGGGTAGGGCAAATTTCAGCAGCTCTGAACAATGTAGACCAATCGTTCCTGAAGTTTATGTACAAAATTTCTGGCTTTCTTCTTAGTATTTCTGTCTCATGCCTTAACTGTTTGCCGTAAGCTTATTCTTCAGCCCAGAAATATGGCTGTCTTTCCACTGGAGTTGTAGCTGCTCTGTGCTCTGCTGTGATTGTGCCCTTCACTCAAAACAAAGCTGCAAATAAGAAACCCACTCTGTCATAGTCCCTTCCTCTAAGTTTCAACTCTTCTCCAACAACTTACTGCTTTTTTATCTTTTTTCCTCAACATGCTTCACAGAAAAATAAAAAACGTATTGCTTTTGTTCATTCATCAGAACCCTCAGATAGTTGTTTTTTGTATTATTTCCAGAGTTTATCATTGTTATCTGCAGGAGGTTTGCTCTATTAGCTTATATACTAGAAGATGCTTCTAGTATAATATAGCATCTAGTATTTCTGTCATACTAGATGCTTCTAGTATATAAGCTAGATCCATCTGGATCTCAGTTCAGTTGCTATTGTAACTAACAACTCAGAACTTGATAACTTAAAGTAACAACTATTTATTTGCTTAAAAATATGTAATTGGGGCTGGACTGAGGTAGGTGGTTCTTTTTCTCTTTACACAGTGGCTTGCTGCTTCAAAAAAAGTGTTCCAAGAGCACAAACCCTAGTGTACAAATACTTAGCCTCTGCTTGCATCACACTTGCTAACACACCAGTGGCCAAAACAAATCACACATTGAGCCTGTCACTGTGGGAATGGACTACACAAGAGAGACATGGCTCATTGTGGCCACCAGTGTAAAGGTCTACAATAATCCCCTAGACTCTTTCCCACATTCAAGTTATAAGTTGCTTCTCTCTCTTTTTACCTCAAGGATCTTTCTCAGTCAGTTATTCCTCAGTCTCCTGCATCCCCAACCTCTCCCTCTATTGATCATCAGCATATAGGTGAACTCTGTGTCATCTTCTTTCCTTCTTTTTTTTTTTTGAGACAGAGTCTTGCTCTGTCACCCATGCTAGAGTGTAACGGCTTGATCTCGGCTCACTGCAACCTCCACCTCCCAGGTTTGAAGGGTTCTCTCGCCTCAGCCTCCCAAGTAGCTGGGATTACAGGCACCCGCCATCATGCCTGGCTAATTTTTGTATTTTTGTGAGACAGGGCTTCACCATGTTGGCCAGGCTGGTTTCAAACTCCTGACCTCAGGTGATCCACTCGCCTAGGCCTCCCAAAGTGCTAGGATGACAGGCATGAGCCATCGCGGCCAGGCTCTTCCTTCTTAAAATAAAAACAAAACTTTACTTCAACCTAGTACCCTGTCTCTCTATTACCCTTCACAACCAAATTTCTTAAACTAGTTGCCCCACTCCACTGTCTCCAATTCTCTGTCATATGGTTATTTTCCTCCATCAGTCATATGGCTTTCACTCACACAACTACACTGGATTGCTTTTGTCAACTTCAGTCGCACCTCCTTGTTGTTAAATACAATAGATGTGGCTCAGTTCTAATTAAATTTCAGCAGCTGTGAACAATGTAGACCAGTCATTCCTGAAGCTCTCTTTTACCTGCACTCAACTGACCTTACCTTGATTTCTTTGACAGCACAGTTCTCTGCTGCTGCTTTTATTCCATGTTCATTTTTTAAATATAATTTTTAATTTTTTGAAATAGAGATGAGGTCTCACTATGTTGCCCAGCCTGGTCTCAAACTCCCAGGCTTATGCAATTCTACTGCCTTGGCCTCCGAAAGTGCTGGAATTACATGTGGGAGCCACCACACCAGCCTCCATGTCCATTTTTAAAATACTGTCATTCCTAAGGGTTTATCCTCGGCCCTCTTTCCTTTTGGCTCTAAATGTCCTCTCTTGTCGTCTCATCCTTTCTTTCTTTTTTTTGAGACAGAGTTTCACTCTTGTTGCCCAGGCTGGAGTGCAATGGCATGATCTCGGCTCACTGCAACCTCCGCCTCTTGGGTTCAAGCAATTCTCCTGCCTTAGCCTCCCAAGTAGCTGGGATTACAGGTGCCTGCCATCACGTCTGGATAATTTTTTGTATATTTAGTAAGATGGGGTTTCACCATGTTGGCCAGGCTGGTCTTGAAATCCTGACCTCAAGTGATCCACCCACCTTGGTCTCCCAGAGTGCTGGGATTACAGGCATGAGCCACCATGCTCGGCCCATCTGATCCTTTCTAATGGGTTTAGGTAACATCTATAGGCTGATGCCTGCCTAACCTAAATCTCTAGTCCAGATCTCTCTTCCTGAGCTCCAGAAGCATACATCCAACTGCTTATTCTTCATCTCTTCTTGATTTTCTCACCAGTAACCAAATTCAACAGGTCCAAAACTGAAGTCATTTCCAATCTTCTCAAAACTATTCCTCTTCTTTTGATCTTCTTCATGATTGACACCATCAATGGCTCCAGTTAGATACCCGAGTATCCTTTTACCTTCCTTTTACCCATCCCTCCTCCATCCAACCAATGGTACTCAGCCCAGTAGATCAGTCAGCACTTTCTCGCATTTGCACTTTTGCCATAGACTCCTATCTGATTTCCCTGAACACACTGTTATATTTCTTGCCACACCCCACCCATAGCCTACTACCCCATGCACACACATACAAAGTCTACTTATCACAGTAAATCCATAGAGATCTTTCTATATTAAATTTATTCACTTCAGGCTGGGTGTGGTGGCTCATGCCTATAATCACAGCACTTTGGGAGGCTGAGATGGGAGGATCACTTGAGGTCAGGAGTTTGAGACCAGTCTGGCAAACATGGCAAAACCCTGTCTCTTCAAAAAATATAAAAATTAGCCAGGCATGGTGGTGCATGCCTGTAATCCCAGCTACTCGGGAGGCTGAGGCAGGAGAATCATTTGAACCTGGGGGATGGAGGCTGCAGTGAGCCAAGATTGCACCATTGCACTCCAGCCTGGGTGACAGAGAGCCAGACTCCGTCTCAAGAAAAGAAAGAAAGAAAGAAAGAAAGAAAGAAAGAAAGAAAGAAAGAAAGAAAGAAAGAAAGAAAGAAAGAAAGAAAGAAATTAAAAATAAATAAATAAATGTATTCACTTCAGTGACTACCCATCACTTATAGGATAAAATCTCAGCTTATCACTTGGGTGACAAGGCCCTTTCTGACTAGATACCTACGTCTCAAAGTTAAGTTCTTATCTCTCCTCAACCTCCTTTTCAAGCCTTCCTCCTTCACTCCTTTTGTCTTGCTGCCTCCCCAGTTATATACAATCTCACTCACTCTGGCATGGAAATCGAACATGTATTTGTTGAAGTTAGACTCCCTGACTGTTTTGCCACTCACTTACATGTGCGACCTATGTAACTTCTCTGAGCCTCAGTTTCTTATCTGTAAAATAAGAATAGTAATAGTGTCTACTTCATAAAGAATAAACTGAAATAGGCTGGGTGTGGTGGCTCACTCCTGTAATCCCAACACTTTGGGAAACCTGGGTGGGTGAATCCCTTGATGTCAGAAGTTCGAGACCAGCCTGGGCAACATGGTGAAATCCCATCTCTACTAAAAATACCAAACAAAGTTAACCGAGTGTGGTGGTGCATGCCTGTAATCCCAGCTATTCGGGTGGCTGAGGTATGGAAATCACTTGAACCTGGGAAGTGAAGGCTGCAGTGAGCCAAGATGGGGCCACTGTACTACAGCCTGGGTGATGAAGTAAGGCTCTGTCTCAAAAAAAAAAAAAAAAAGCTAAAATGAGGTCTTTAGGATGTGTCCTAATCCAATACAACCGGCATCCTTATAAGAAGAGTGTTCGTGCACAGACATTTGCATGCACAGAAGATCATGTGAAGACGGAAGATGCCATCTGTAAACCAAGAAAAGAATAAGAAGAAATCAAGTCTGCCATCCCCTTGATCTCAAACTTCCAGCTTTTAGAACTGTAGAAAAATACATTTCTGTTGTGTAAGCCACCCAGTCTTTGGTACCTTCTTATGGCAACCCTAGTAAACTAACCTACCAATACACTAGAAGATGTCTAACATGATGCCTTGCAAACAATAGGAACTCAAAAATCCTTGATTCGTGAACGTGAATCATCCCATGTTCCTCCAATACCATGAGGAAATGTCCTAATGAATTGGAGCAACACTAACTAACTAAGCCTTCTTTCCCCAACTAAAGATACTGCAGAAATGTGAGATTAAACCAAAATCTAAATATAGACACCGTGTTTCAAATGCTTGCAAATCATTTCCCTTTCCTTCCCCTTTTAGAAACAGATGGCAGGAAATCTTAAAAGTTGTTTCATAAATAGCTGAAGCAAAATTGGAACATTTACAATACCTATATTCTAAGGGACTTTGCTTCTGGTTGATTTCATCACTGTTACTGAGTTAATAGGAGTAGGTACTTGTAAAGGTCATTGGAATTGCTAGGGATATCTGTAACCAGGCGTTAGATACCCTCAAGTTTGTCAGGTGCCCAAATTTAGCATGAAAATAGTGGAGGAGAAGGAAATATTCCGATAACCAGACAGATTCTCTTGAAGAAACAAGTTTCATTCCCTCCTTAACCTTCTGTTGATAGGCTGAAGAAAACCTGAAGCAGGGAACCAAATGAAATTATTCCTTCACAGTGTAGGTAGGAATTGAGCACGGAATTCTCAGATGCAGCAGTGAAAGGTAGCTCAGAAAATTATTTATTTTTCATATCGGTGAAGCTTAAAATGTTATAGTACTACAAAACAAATAAAGCAATAACTTTCATTTCAAAAAGAAGAGAAATTATTCTCCTATCTCTATTATGCTGTTACGTTAGCATGTAAAGGTCATTTAATCTCTTTCCTTGGAGCAAAAACCGAAACTCCCTAAAATCTGCAGACTCGCTGAATATAATATCTGCTGAAAAATGAGAAGAATGAACTGACTCAGACTCTGCTATGAAAGTTTTATTGTTGCTTCCCATTTAGTTTAAAATTTCCAGTGATCGAATATTTCTATAAAGGCAATATTGAAGAAAATTGTTTTAAAAAGTGTGAATGTATACTATCAATTTTCTGACAACACAGCAATCTTATTTGAGTTTCCCAATCTTGTAATTTTAGAATAATTTCAGAAAACAGAAAAATTATTTCCCACTAGAAACATCTGCCTTCCTGTTGTTGTTGTTTTTGAGACAGAGTAGCGCTGTGTCACCCAGGCTGGAGTGCAATGGCGCGATCTCAGCTCATTGCAACCTCCACCTCTCAGGTTCAGGCAATTCTCCTGCCTCAGCCTCCCAAGTAGCTGGGATTACAGGTGTCTGCCACCATGCCCGGCTAATTTTCGTATTATTTGGCAGAGACGGGATTTCACCATTTGGCCAGGCTGATCTCTAACTCCTGACCTCAAGTGATCCACCCGCGTTGGCCTCCCAAAGTGCTGGGATTACAGGCGTGAGCCACTGCTTAATGGGATAACCTTTGTAAAGCAGCAGCATAATATCTGATATACAGCGGGCATGTAGATATTTAATAAATATTAATATCCTTTCCCTGCTCTCCTTCTTGCGAAAGAGAAAATAAAGGCGCCTAGAACGTCTCTTTTCAAAATCACAGTTAAAAATTTTGGTTATGCAATGTGGCTTCATTCTCTCATTCCCTGCCCAAAGAGGAGTATATACAGGTATACAGCAAAAACCTAATGTTGCACTCAAAGATCTGGCATTAGGGAGGAGAAGAAGGAGGAGGAGGACGATGATGATGATGATAGTTGAGGTACATTAGTCGAGGTCTCATATTTTAAATTCAGCCTTTGGATGTTTAGATACATCAACCTCCTAGCACAATGCCTGAAACATACTAAGTGCTATTCAAATAATACCTCACTTCGCTTCTTTCGTATTCGCTATAAAGCTTTTTCAAATATGTCACTAAAAGGAAACATGAACATCTATCTCCAAGTGCTTAGCCGAAAACACTAAATATTTGTTCTATTTGATGAGAAAAGGTGACACGGAGTCTGCAGTCTCCCGCTGACAAATAGCTGAAGCAAAAAAAGAGACACAGCGCTACCGAGTGGTCTGTCTGAGAACTGCACCTCTGAATGCAAGCGTGGTTTGGGGGACCTCACAATCAAGCTGCTCAGCTATTATGAGGTAAGTCAGCTCCCAAGACTTCTGGATAGTTTGCAGTCCCCAAAAGCATAGTGACGGGCATTGCATCCTGCCCGAACCTCATTGCTTACTCTAGAGAGCAGCTGCTAGAGTGGTGCAGGGAATGTTGTGTGGAGCAAAGGAGAAGGAAGGAGCAATGAGATGGAGAAAGTTTCATGCCACAGAATACTTTCTCCTATGGAGATCTCTGAGCTTGTTTGAAAGAAACATTTTGATAATCTGTTTGGGGAAAGGGGTATAGGTCGTCCAGAGCCTGCTCAGGTAACAAAAGATACAAGAATTAGCCAGACATGGTAGCACACGCCTGTATTCCCAGCTACTCGGGAGGCTGAGGCGGGAAGATCGCTTGAACCCAGAAGTTCAAGACCACACTGGACAACACAGTGAGACTCTGTATAAAGAATTTTAAAATGTGCCATGCATGGTGATGTGTGCCTGTAGTCCCAGCTACTCGGGAGACTGAGGTAGGAGGATGACTTGAGCCCAAGAAGTCAAGATTGCAGTGAGCTGAGTTCACTCCAGTCTGGGCAACAGAGTGAGACATTCTCTCTCTCTCTCTCTCTCTCTTTCTCTCTCTCTCTCTCTCTCTCCACCCCCCCCATTCTCTCTCTCTCAAAAATTAAAAAAATAAAAAAAAAGGTTGAGCCACCAGGAAAGAAGAAGGTCCAAGTTCTCAGAAAATCCTGCGGAATCTACAAACACCTGGTGTAAACTGTTTCCTGTGGAAATCAGGGAAGGGAGGAGGGCGAGAAGATCACAGCTACCATCTGGGTTTCTTCTGAAAGCCTCACCTCTATAGCTGCCCCTGTCTTCCTGTCCTGTGAGGTGGCGGGTGACAGTAATGAGTGACACACTACTTTTTCAGGCTCTCTGACTAACCCCAGCTTCAACACTTCCCTGTCTCTATGTTCTGTAACTATGTTATTGACCAAAGGCCCTCAAATTCAAGACAACTGACTGTCCAGAAGCATAGAAGCAGAGTTGTAACACAGGTGTAAGAATTATCTTCCCGGCCGGGCACGGTGGCTCACGCCTGTAATCCCAGCAATTTGGGAGGCCGAGGCGGGCTGATCACGAGGTCAGGAGTTCGAGACCAGCCTGGCCAACATGGCGAAACCCCGTCTCTACTGAAAATAAAAACATTAGCCGGGCGTGGTGGTAGGCGCCTATAATCCCAGCTACTCAGGAGGCTGAGGCAGGAGAATCGCTTGAACCCAGGAAACGGAAGTTGCAGTGAGCCAAGATCGTGCCATTGTACTCCAACCTGGGCGACGAGAGCAAGACTCCATCTCAAAAAAAAAGAAAGAAAGAATTATCCTCCCAAAATTAGAAAAACAAAAAACTAAAAGAGAGAGAGAGAGAATTATCCTCCCATCTTGGGGAAAAATGAATTGAAGCATCGTTATGTGATCTGTCAAAACAACACTCTGAATTTAGCATTGGTGCCATCTGAGCCTCTGCCAAGGAAAAACATCTAATCAGAGCGATTGAGCAAGGTGCTTTTCACCTGCTATGATGCTGCTGAACTTAATCAAAAAGCACTTATCAAGTATTTAATTACATGCAGTGCTGTGATGGATACCCACAGAGAGAACTGTGTGTGCCTGACGTCTTCTCTTCTGTGGTTTACAATATACAGAAGTGGGAGTGTTGGAGACAGGAAGGAAGGTAAAATTTCATGAGTTCCTAGAGTAAGGGATTTAATCTTTACCATCACCTTTTGAGATAAGTCTCATTTTGTCCATTGTACAGATAAGGAAAGTGAGGCTCAGAGGAGTAAGTTATAGGAGGTGGGACTCAAGCTAAGTCTTCTGACTCCATGCTGTTTCCCTGATACCACATCGTCTATGGGAGAACGACAGGCCATTATGGGCAAATGTGCTCAGAATAAAAGGACCCCCTAAAATAATAGGCGACGTCCAAGCATTCAGAGATGGAAGGCAGAGATACCTATACCACATAATTTGGGATCAAAGAAAGTGTGTTCTGTAGACATTCTGAAAAGGATTTACATTTTTTGTTGTTGTTCCTTTTAAGAGATGAGATCTCACTATGTTGCCCAGTCTGGTCTCAAACTCCTGGCCTCAAGTGTTCCTCTGGCTTCAGACTCCCAAAGTGCTTGGCCTCTCAGAGTGCTGGGATTACAGGTGTGATCCATTACATCTGGCTTAAAAAGGACTTTTTCATTCAGACCCTAAAATTTGAGGTGAAAACATTTTGTTTTGCTTATTATCTCAGGCTTGAGGTATACCATCAAGTAGTGGCCTGAGAAGCTGTTTTTCTATCTTTCCTCTAGACGATTTATGAAATTTGGAGATTTTTGTTGGGATTGAATGCTTGTACCCTGGATGGGAAATCATCCACAGACTCAGGGGTGTTATAGGAGTAAAGTGGCAAGGCTCTGAAAAGAACCAGAGCAAACCTGCTCAAATATGAATCCACTGCTATTGGTGGTCTGGTAACATGACAGGAGCCCATCACCCACGTGGCCACGTGCTTACCTCCTGGAATCAGCGTGCCACTCACTGTCAACATGGATGTTTGTGGATGTGGCTGGTCCTCCCCTGCCTTGCCTTGGGCGTGCTGCCCTTTTCATTTTCCTACCAGCCCTGTCGGTGTTTCACACAGATCCTCCTGTGGGTATCTTGATCTAATTCATGAAGACCATGAGTGCTGGCCCTTCACTGCCCCTCAGCCTTCTCCTCACTATTCCTCCACATCTCTTCTTTCCATCTCTCTCTCTCTTTCTCTCTCTCTCCTATTTATGTATTTATGTATTCATTTTAGAGACAGGGTCTTGCTCTGTCGCCTAGGTTGGGGTGTGGTGACGCAATCATAACTCACTGCAATTCAAACTCCTTGGCTGAAGAGATCCTCCCACCTCAGCCTCCCGAGTAGCTAGGACTACAGTCACGTGCCACCACATCTAATTTTTTTTTTTTTTTTTTTTTTTTTTTTGAGACAGAGTCTCGCTTTATCGCCCAGGCTGGAGTGCAGGGGCCAGATCTCAGCTCACTGCAAGCTCCGCCTTCCGCGTTTACGCCATTCTCCTGTCTCAGCCTCCGAGTAGCTGGGACTACAGGTGGCCGCCACCACGCCCGGCTAGTTTTTTTTTTTAGTAGAGGCGGGGTTTCACCGTGTTAGCCAGGATGGTCTCGATCTCCTGATCTCGTGATCCGCCCGTCTCGGCCTCCCAAAGTGCTGGGATTACAGGCTTGAGCCACCGCACCCGGCTCCATATCTAATTTTTAAAAATTTTTTGTAGAGACAGAGTCTCACTATGTTGACAAGGCTGGTCGCAAACTCCTGGCCTCAAGCAGTCCTCTTGCCTTGGCCTCCCAAAGCATTGTGATTACAAGTGTGAGCCACTGCACCTGGCCATATCTCTCTTTCTAAGCTATCCTTCTTGTTTTGTTTGATTTCACTTCCTACCTTCCATTAGTATCTTATTTTTACACCTTTCCCCTCGTTTTTCTTTGAGTCCAATTCCACACCATTTGTTGTGTGTTCAATGCTGGGTTGTGTGTGATGGGTTACACCTTAGAGTATCTACCGTTTGGTTGAGGGGGATGAGGCAGAATGATGAAAGTCTTGGTGATTGCAGGAAATAATTATTGTTAGGGGTCAGACGGAAAAAAATGTTGCAAATTAGGATTTAAATAGATGAGAAGAACTTTTAACGTTTTAAAGGTCTTCTTTTAGACCATGTAAACTCTGAATATCTAGCTTAAACATTGCTGATTTCTCATTAAAAGATAAACATCAGTTAAAAATGTGTAATATATGAGAAAAAATACTTTCTTATTTTGATATGGAGTTTTACTCTTGTCACCCAGGCTGGAGTGCAATGGCATGATCTCGGCTCACCGTATCCTCTGCCTCCCGGATTCAAGCAATTCTCCTGCCTCAGCCTCCTGAGTAGCTGGGATTACAGGCATGCGCCACCATGCCTGGCTCATGTTGTATTTTTAGTAGAGACAGGGTTCCACCATGTTGGTCAGGCTGGTCTCAAACTCCCGACCCCAGGTGATCTGCCCACCTCAGCCTCTCAAAGTGCTGGGATTATAGGTGTGAGCTGCCATGCCCGACTGAAAAAATGCTTTCAAATAATTTATGATTGTTACTTCACCAGTCAGTTTCTCCAGAGGAACAGAACTAATAGGATATATATTTATATGAAAGGGAGTTTATCAGAAAGAATGGATTCACATGATCACAAGGCAAAGTCCCACATTACGCCATCTGCAAGCTGGGGAAGAAAGCAGCCAGCAGTGGCTCAGTCTGGGTCTGAAAGCCTCAAAAGTAGAGATGCCAACAGTGCAGCCTTCAGTCTGTGGCCAAAGGCCTGAGAGTCCCTGGCAAACCACTGATGTAAATCTGGGAGTCCAAAGGCTAAAGAACTGGAGTCTGATGTCCAAGGGCAGGTAGACAAAAACCAGCACAAGAGAAAGACGAAAACCAGAAGACTCAGCAAGCCGGCTTATCCCATCTTCTTCCACCTGCTTTTTTCTAGTCGTGCCAGCAGCGGATTGGATGGAGCCTACCCACACTGAGGGTTAGTCTTCCCCTCCCAGTCCACTGACTCAAATGTTAAGCTCCTCTGGCAACAGTCTCACAGACACACCCAGAAACAATACTTTAACAGCTATCTAGGCATCCTTCAATCCAATCCAGTTGACAGCTAATATTAAGCATCACAAGTCCACCCCTTGTCAACTTGAACCCATACACATCTCCTGAAATCATACTTAATCTCCAAATACAGATAATAATAAGGTTGTAATTATGCCGAACATAATACAGCTATCCTTTTACAGCTGGAAGCACGCTAATCCTTAACCTGAATGCTATTAAATAAAGTTAATAGCACATAAATGCTGATATGAAGTCAATAAATCTTATGTAACATGATAAAGGAAAAAGAAAGGAAATAAAATGAAGATTTTCCTTCGTACAGGTGTATATATGCACAAACATGTTCTTAACAAAATAAGGAGGAGGCTGGGCGCAGTAGCTCACACCTGTAATCCCAGCACTTTGGGAGGCCGAGGCGGGCGGATCAACTGAGGTCGGGAGTTTGAGATCAGCCTGAAGAACATGAGGAAATTCTGTCTCTACCAAAAATATAAAATTGACCAGGTGTGGTGGTGCAAGCCTGTTATCTCAGCTACTCGGGAGACTGAGGCAGGAGAATTGCTTGAACCAGGGAGGTGAAGGTTGCGGTGGAGCCAAGATCGCACCATTACACTCCAGCCTGTGCAACAAGAGCGAAACCTCGTCTCTAAATAAATAAGGAGGAAATACGACAGTTACAGTCCCTGTTTCTGCAGCTGGTCACATGGTTGTAACTGGTGTTGACTGATGACTACCTGCTTCTACTGCCCATCGTGTATTCCCTTTGTCTTCAGCAAGCGCCTTGGCTGGTTGTGTTTTCTTACCGGGTGGATTGACTCAAACTTTCATTCCTGAAGAGTCTGGGCCATTTGCAGTTCTGCCTTGATTGGGTTGTTGTAGTTTTCCATTGACCTTCATCACAGGGCATGGTAATACCAAGAGACACTCTAAGGGATCTCCTGTATTCCACGCATACTCTTCTTTACCTCCACTGTGGAGTAGTAGACTGATTTCATTTCGATAGTTGGGGTCAATCACCTGGACTATCAACACTGTAACTCTGTACAACACTGTAGCTCTGTAGAACACTGTAACTCCCTTCTTAGTCTGTTGACTTAGAGGCAGGAGGAGCCCAAAGTGGCCAGGTGGCAATCTTAACTTCCAGTATAATGGAATCATTGTCGTGTCCTGGTGGCATTGTTCCTCCCTCTGGACCTAAGACCTCCAGGCCCGCAGAATGTAATGTCATGGGAACAGGAAGCAAAAATGTTCCTAGTGGATCACTAGGGGTGACAGTGAGTGGTGCCACTCCCCCTGTTACTTTCAAGTGCTTGGAGAAAGGTTAGGACAAAAGGGGCAGTCAGCATTTTGCAGGTGTCTGTGAGTGTGTGGACTGGCATGGTTTCTGATGAACAAGTTCAGCCATTGTCCCTGAGCTACGATCTGCTTAAGGCTGAGGAAACCTTCACTCTCCAATTCCTCTTTGTCTGGGGTCCCTGAGGATTCCTCTCCATATTCCTGTTTGTGTTCATTTAATTTATTTCTTCTGTTACAAATCCCCAAGTTTGATTATATATATGTAAAATTCAAAAATTGGCTGGGCACGGTGGCTCACGCCTGTAACCCCAGCACTTTGGGAGGCTGAGGCAGATGGATCACATGAGGTCAGGAGTTTGAGACTATCCTGGCCAACATGGTGAAACCCCGTCTCTACTAAAAGTACAAAAATTAGCCAGATGTAGTGGTGCGTGCCTGTCGCCCCAGCTACTTGGGAGGCTGAGGCGGGAGGATCACCTGAGCCCAGAAGGTGGAGGTTGCAGTGAGCTGAGATCATGCCACTACACTCCAGCCTGGGCAACAGGACGAGACTCTATCTCAAAAATAAAAAAAAAATTAAAAAGTTCAAGTGTCAGTCATATGGACTATGGGGTGGATTTTGTCTTGGTCTTTTTTTTTT
>NW_016823884.1:2329-3997 GCF_001698545.2 Rhinopithecus bieti | reverse complement strand
TTTTTTAAGAGACAGGGTTTTGCTCTGTCACCCAGGCTGGAGTGTAGTGTTGCAATTATGGCTCACTGCAGCCTTGAACTCCAGGACTCAAGTGATCCTCCTGCCTCAGCCTTCCAAAGTGCTGGGATCACAGACATGAGCCACCACAGCCAACTACTTATTTTTTAGGTTTTAGTCTGAACCATTAGTAATTAATTTTGGTTTAATAAATGAGAAGTAGACTGGGCGCGATGGCTCATACCTGTAATCCCAGCACTTTGGGAGGCCAAGGTGGGCAGATCACTTGAGGTTAGGAGTTTGAGACCAGCCTGGCCAACATGGTGAAACCTGTCTCTACTAAAAATACAAAAATTAGTCAGGTGTGATGGTGTGCGGCTGTAATCCCAGCTACTCCAGAGGCTGAGGCAGGAGAATCGCTTGAACCCGGGAGGCAGAGGCTGCAGTGAGCCAAGATTGCACCACTGCACTCCAGCCTGGATGACAGAGCAAGACTCTGTCTCAAAAAAATAAAAAATAAAAAAAGAAAGAAAAAAGAAAAAAGAAAAAGAAATGGGGAGTGATTCAGCTTTATTTTCTTCCAAATGGCTGGTGGGTTTTCTCAACATCATTATTAAATTATCCATCAGGCCGGACATAGTGGCTCACACCTATAATCTCAGCCCTTTGGGAGACTGAGGCAGGTAGATCACCTGAGGTCAGGAGTTTGAGGTCAGCCTGGCCATCATGGTGAAATCCCATTTCTGCTAAAAATACAAAAAACTTAGCTGGGCGTGGTGGCAGGTACCCGTAGTACCAGCAACTTGGAAGGATGAGGCAGGAGAATCGCTTGAACCTGGCAGGTGGAGGTTGCAGTGAGCCGAGATCCTGCCACTGCACTCCAGCAACAGAGTAAGACTCCATCTCAAAATAATTAAACAAATAAATAAATAAATAATCCATCAACTGGGGATTACTCTTAAAAGAAATACAAAAGTCAAGTTGGAAAGAAACTAGGCCCCTTTGATTCCTAGAATGGTTGGTTATACAAAGACTCAGACTCAGAAGAGTGAGCTTCCTGAAAGAGGGTAAAGCCTTGTATCGTTTGGAATTAAATCAGAGCCAGATTAGGGAGCTACTGCTCAGTTCAGTGTAGAGAATCAAAAGAATGATTTTATAAGTTATTTGGGGATACCTTCAAATATTCTTTCAGACCTTAACACACAGAATTATGAATTGTATTATAAAAGAAAAGTTTTACTTCTTAACTGTCTAGATCTTAATTAAAAGAGATATCACTGCAAAGCACTTAAAGCCCCATCTTCTGATTATTTCTGAAATAAGGAGGTCCTCCATGAGAATGCTGCCGACTGCTTGGGCTGGATGCCTGAGCCTGGTACTTGGCATTAAAGACGAATCAGGAGTGAGTGGAGATTAGACAAGGTCAGCTCTATAATCGCTAAGTAGTAGCTTTGAGTTTCATGAAGGTTACAAAGTTCATTTTCACCCTGAGTTTCGGTGTGTATGTTCTAAAAACTTTCAGAGAAATCATGGTTTTGGTCTGAAACTTCACATATTTGGTGTCTATCCAAACATAAATTACTTTTACGGTTTTTAGCGAACTTTTTTTTCCCTCCTGAATGAGTCAGTGAAACCAAAAAAAAAAAAAAAAAAAAAAAAAAACACTCCTCT
>NW_016823884.1:0-2087 GCF_001698545.2 Rhinopithecus bieti | reverse complement strand
AAAAAACCCTCTGCCTTCAAAATAAGTGTGTTTTAAATGCCAGGATTTGAGATCATAAGAACTTTAGGAGAAAACAAACAATAATGAGAGGGCAAGTACTGGTTATCAAGCCTGAAACTTTACAAGCCCTGAGACCTCTAACAGAGTCTATTAGTACTCAAATGTGAAATGTTTGGTTACAACTGGATTTGTGGTACAGGTGCTTTGAAAGATACAAACATTTATGAAACAAGTAAATGGAAACTGGAATGTTTCCAATTGCTTACAATATCCTTAAATTTCTAGAAAAAAAATTCTAGAAAAAAGTACATAAACTAAATATAATTTGATATACTAAAATAACTATTGGCCACCTTTTCTTTGTCTGTTCATTGAAAGAGACGTTTTTAATGGCATCCCTCTGAGTATCTAAGAGAGATTTAGCTACAAAACATTATCCAAAGACAGAATTTTGGATATCTGCATTTCTGACAATGGTATAGGGCAGCCTAAGAGAATTGTAGAAATATTTAGCTAGGGTCAACTTGTTCTAAAATTTTATATCAAAGGCAACTTAAGAAAAAAAATAAGTATGGGAGGTGGCAAATACATTAATTAGCTTGATTCAATCATTCTGCACTGTATCCATATACCAAAACCTCATGCTGAACATCATAAATATATATAACTTTTATTTATTGATTAAAAATAAATTTAAGCTGAGCACAGTGGCTCATGCCTGTAATCCCAGCACTTTGGGAGACTGAGGTGGGAGGATTGGTTGAGCCCAGGAGATCAAGACCAGCCTTGGCAACATAGTGAGACCTCCATCTTTATTCAAAAAATAAATAAATAAATCCATTTAAAAGGCAGATTAAAATCAGTATCAGTAAAGAGATCCTGCTTTAAAACTAACAAAAATATCAATTAAGTACTGATTGTTTGTATGACATGTTACATTATGCTAGGCTGAATAATAGAAGTCATCGTGAATAAAGGACAGAATTTGATGTTGAAAAAAATCAATGAGATATTAACATTTTAATATTTGTGATCAGGAATGAGCACGGTGCCTGGAACAATACTGATGGTGACAACACTTCGAGGAAAGATGGGGCTTCAGTCCAGGATCTTCTAATGGTGAACTGTTTGGTAGCATAGAGGTGGAAAGGTGTGATATCTTTCCTCCCCATCACAGGGTCATGGCTGACACTCCCATAACAAAAGTCAGGTTAACAAGAGAAATGCATAACAGATTTATTTATTTATTTATTTAAGATGGAGTCTCGCTCTGTCACCCAAGCTGGAGTGCAGTGGCACGATCTCGGCTCACTGCAACCTCTGCCTCCCGGGTTCAAGGGATTCTCCTGCCTCAGCCTCCTGAGTAGCTGTAATTACAAGTGCATACCACCATGCCCGGCTAATTTTTGTATTTTTAGTAGAGATGGGGTTTCATCATGTTAGTCAGGCTGGTCTCGAACTCCTGACCTCGTGGATCTGCAGCCTTGGCCTTCCAAAGTGCTGGGATTACAGGCGTGAGCCACCAAGCCCGGCCAAGCATAACAGATTTATTTAAACAAAGTTTTAGGTGACCCCAGAGCCTTTAGAAATAAAGACCGAAAGACTCAGGGAAAGCTGTCTATTCTCATGCTTGGGTTTAATGAAGAATGTGCAGTTGTGTAGAAATGTGACCGAATAAAAAGGGAATGATCTAATGACAATAGACTGAGTAGGGATAAGAATTTACAAGCATCTACTTTAATGCTTAGTACCAGGGTCAGCAAGGCCTGTCTGTTCAAAAATCTTGACCTGTCTGTGTGGCATTCCTTCCTCCCAGGAGTAAGGCAGGACCCTTTCTAGAATAAACGTCTCATGACAAGGTAGGTCACATAATTTCTTTATGGCCAGCTCCTACACAGAAAGGTGGGGGAACATTACAGTAATATTTCTAGTTTCTATGATGGGCCTTGGGGAAGAGGAATTCTAGTTTCCATGGCTTGCCTTGGGAGAGAAAGGGGAGCAGGAGACAGGAGGGTAGGGGAAAGTCATAGAGAAACTTTGCTTTCGAGGCCTTGCCAACGTGTCCTTCACTTCAAGTACTTAGCATA
>NW_016823883.1:13614-14761 GCF_001698545.2 Rhinopithecus bieti | reverse complement strand
AGTTCAAAATAGTTTCTTTTCTTTGAAAATCAATACATACTGACTAATGCCAATTCCATTTCATCTCCAGTGTCTGATAAATGAAATGAGGTTTATCCTAATATAAATACCTAAAACAAATCTATTGCTAAAACATCTCTTGGAGAGTTGTTATAACATAACTTTTTTTGATAGACTAATTATTGCCTATTGTACCAAAACCATATGATGTTAGTTTCACAGGAAAAGAAGATGTAAATGAATGTTTTAAAACCAATGAATAATGAAGTACTTAGCCCAACCCCTCTCCTTATCCAGTGCCTTGTCCAATAGGCACAATAACCTGTCAGTCACCTTACTTTTAAAGTGGTTATAAACTCTTCCTATTTATACTTTAAAGCTTCTACTTAATTGTGACATTTTAAAGGTACATTTAGCTTTAAGCCTCACTTATTATGTCATTAGCAGGTCAACATTTTCTTATGACTTTTTTTTCCTTAAGAAAACACAGTTTAATGAGAGCTCAGGGACTACTGTGTTGCTACTGTGTGGTGATTGTTAGTAACACATCAAAGGGAATAGCCACATTCAAAATGGCCTCCCACTCCTCTTGTCACCAGTAGCTCTGCCTCCCAGCCTTTATGGGCCTCCAGAGTCTTCTAAATGTTGTTGTGGTTTGCTTTTTTGAAGCCAGCAAAACTCCATTGAGCTGCTATATCATGTGAAATAATAGCAAAAGTTACAACAGAATCCAAATGTCATTGCATCAACAAATATGATGGTATTATTGTAAAAGGAGATGAGTCAAGAAATATATATATAATGTGTGTGTGCATATATATATATTTATTTATTATTATTATTATTATTATTTTTGAGATGGAGTCTCACTCTGCCACCCAGGCTGGAGTGCAGTGGTGTGATCTCCGCTCACTCCAACCTCTGCCTCCCAGTTTAAGCATTTCTCTGCCTCAGCCTCTCAAGTAGCTGGGATTACAGGCACATGCCACCACGCCCGGCTAATTTTTTGTATTTTTAGTAGAGACCAGGTTTCGCCATCTTGGCCAGGCTGGTCTTGAACTCCTGACCTCATGATCCACCCGCCTTGGCCTCCCAAAGTGCTGGGATTACAGGCATGAGCCACCGCACCCAGCTGAGATGACAAATA
>NW_016823883.1:7163-9679 GCF_001698545.2 Rhinopithecus bieti | reverse complement strand
AGGGATTGCATTGGGAGTTATACCTGATGTAAATGACGAGTTGATGGGTGCTGACGAGTTGATGGGTGCAGCACACCAACATGGCACAAGTATACATATGTAACAAACCTGCACGTTATGCACATGTACCCTAGAACTTAAAGTATAATAATAATAATTTAAAAAAACTAATTTAGATAGAAAAAAAAGAAAATCAAGGATTATAAAGACATAGTGACTCATAATTGGGTCTAACTATAGCATTATAATTGTGTAGATGAGGAAAGCATGCAATTTGAGAAGGCTAGAATGAAGGATTGCTAGGTTCAATATGTCCAGGTTTATCACAGTGTTTTCAGCTTGATGATGTTGTTACCTCTGGCAGGTTAACTCTTGTGATCTAAAATTTACACACAAAAATTTTATTTCTTGTTCATGCAATAGTCCCACATGGATGATCCTGGTTTTTCAGGTCTTCTGAGAGGCTTCCCTCTACACAGCAACTCAGAGACCTGGACTTCAACAATTCTTATGGCTCTGCCTTTCTTTAGGTAGTTGGAGTTCTTGCCTTCACCACGGAAAGGGAAGAAAGAATATGGGGACTGCAATGGAATTTTTACAGACCATGACTAGAATTCTGATATTCCATTGGCTTAAAACTCAGTCACATGACTACCGCTAAATACAAGGGAGGCTGGAAAATGGAGTCCAGATGTGTGTCTAGAAGAGAAGGGAGAAATGTTTGGTGAACATCCAGCTATACTTTCCAATATGATCAAAATCATTTTCATTGCCGAAAAGCCTTACCTTATCTAATTTTTAGATTTATAAAATCAGGATTTATAAAATCAGAAATATTCTGTGAGGACTCATGAAAGATATATAACTTACATTCTTCCCAAAGACCTTGTGCTATGTATGTATCTGATATCTGGAGAATAATACACTATGCTAATTTATAGCTCCATTATGAATAGACACAGTTTTAATCCATGGCAGACATCATGATGTAGTCAATCTGTTATCATTCGTTAAAGAAAGGAGAATGTGCTTTGCAGTCCAGAGTTCATGTCCCCCAGCACTGGTGTAATATTTTCTTTTGCTCTCAATGTGTGAATTATTAAAAATAAGCTAGCTACAATGTCATCATTTTGATTATATCAAAATGAAGGCAGAGACAGGGCTGCTTCCAATCTGTGAAGTTATTTAGCATTTAATATTCCCTTCGGGAAATCAATATGATTTGGGGGAGATTATTTATATACCACTAGTCAAGTGTGGTTTAAATAAATGCACCATGTTGGTAGAGCCATGTGAATGAATCTTCAATGTCAAGACCTTACTATTGTATAAAGAGATATTATCATAAATCAGCTAAAAGGAAAATGGTTAGTAAAAATTATCTAGTCGTTTTCCTGATATAGAAGACTATATTAGGTTCTGTTTTTCTGGTGTTTATTCAAATCATAAAAATGAATGTCTGGACATTGTATACCACACATTAACATTTATTAGTTATTTAAAATGTATATTCTATGAAACTTATTTTATTTTGGGGAAGTGAAATATGGGCTGGTAGTTCAGACAGGTATATATAATTCATGATTTTTTAAACCAGTTAAGTAAAAAAGAATTAACTGAATGGTAACAAAATAACTCCTGCTCTTAAGCAGTCAGGGTGCATTCTGCATAATTCAGAATACAAATCAATTCCTTCCAGTCTTGATGGAAGTTCAGAGCAGAGGAGGATGGTTACCAGGGCAAAAAGAAAAGGGGAAATGAGGAAAGTCTAGGGTCTCTGAGTTAAGCCACACATTGGTTAGCTTCTTAGGCTGCATCACTGGAATTCTGACTCCTATTAGAGGAAACAGAAATTCCTGGGAGAAACAAGACAAGAGTGCAACTAAAGGGATGGACTCTTCCAAAGCAACCTTGAGGGCATATGGGGAGTGAGAGCCTGCAAGCCTCACTTGAAACAGAGGGTCAACACTGGCTTTCCTCTTCTCTATTTAGTTAGTTCTCAGAAACAATGGGTATGTCCTGCTTTAAACAACCAGAGCATGGAACCAGAGGAATACATTATTTGATTATTACCAAATTTACAAAGGGATTCCACTCCTTACCCAGACATTCACTATAAAATGAATGTATAGTGAATTTTCCCTGGAGCCAACAAAAAACATTTTGCCTTACAAAAATTATTGTCACATATTTAGGTTGAACCACATGGAATTGTGGATATCTGATCATTCGTGACTGGCAAAAATGGCAGTTTCTTAAGGTTAACCTTAGGATCTAGCTTTCTAGGAATATATCCTTTGTATAAAGTAAGATGTGTCCTGCTGAGAAACCTACAATACATCTGATGGGGAGACATTTTAATGGTGTAAAATAATTCAAAGGGTATTAGTTCAAGGTTCAAAAATCTCCAATACTCTGACTTCCAACTCTCTTTGGTATGAGTGCTCAAGAAGTTTTTGTTTGTTTGTTTGTTTGTTTGTTTGTTTTTTTTTTTTTTTTTTTTTTTTTTGTGACGG
>NW_016823883.1:0-4296 GCF_001698545.2 Rhinopithecus bieti | reverse complement strand
ATATATATGTGTGTGTACATATATATATATATATGGATGGATGGAGAAATTACTTTTTAAAAAACTTGTACCTATTTGTAATCCCACCAACCAAATGAGAGTTATTAGCTTGTTTTGAGAGATTCCAGCCAGGCCACTCTTACTTTGGAGGAGCAGGGCATATTGCCCAAATTCCTTCCTTCTTTCCTTTCTTCTTTTATCCCTCCATCTCGCTGACAAACATTGACTGATCACATTCAAGCACTGGACACAAAGTCTTCAATCACATTAAGTCAGCATGTGTGGGAGAGTAAAAGTTTCATATGTTCTCTTATTTTGTCTTCTTACATAATCCATATAAATATCACAGAAAATTCTAACATGCTGACTTCCAATCCCCCTTTCCCAGATGCTTTTCACATCTGGAAGTCACACAAATTCTTGTGTCAGACCACGCTCCTCAATTTTGCTCTGGAAATATTGTCACCATAACTGTGGGAGACAGAAACCGGCCATGTCTTGTCTTTAGCCTCACTGCCACACTCATTAAACGGCTCTTCATCTTTTCTCCTCCTCAATGACGGTACTGTGGTGCCTCCTCTCCACGTCCCTGCCCCCCAGCCTCAGGTTTAGAAATTGAAGAGACAAGAGTGCATGGGTTATGCAGTGGAACCTTTTAGTACCCTTCCTCCCTTACTTCATACTCTGTATTGTATTAATGAGCTATTGTCATAGTGCTTTAAGAAGCCAGAATGAACAATGACCTTCTTGTCAAGGAAAGTGACAGTCAATTAATGAAGGTTTTCTGTATTGTTTTAAGTAGGAAAGCCTCCAAATAGCTTTTCAATTAGTGAGAGGAACTTCAGAGCTCACCCTCGTTCTAGAATACTCTGACAAGTTTCAAATTATTAATGGACCTCTTTCAGGCCCCTATAACTTTTAGGCTTTTACAGTGTCTACTAAAGTCAAGCAAACTGCTCCAATAATTATAAGTTAATAAAACACATTGAGGTGTACATGACATGAAACATGATTAAAACACTCCCAGCCATATTGACCCCATATACAATAGTAACAGTTTAGGAATTCTGGCCATGCCTCTTTCAAGTAGCCCAAAGTAAAATTACACTGTATTTCAATTGTGGTTTTCATCTCTTTTCATGATTTTCCCCTCTTAGAAAAAAAGAGAAGGAGCAAATGTTCGGATCATCAAGTTGATGAACTAAAGAATCAAGATACAATAGGCGGTGTATGAAGGTTTACAGTGACCAACTGTTGAAAGTGAAGCTCAAGTGCATTATAGTGGCATGTTCTTACGAATGTATCTTCTAATGCTTTTCTACATTTTAGTGACCTGTGAATGATTTAATGCAGTGGATCTCAACAAGGGGCTATTTTTTCCCTGCAAAGGACATCTGGCAATGTCTAGAACATTTTTGGTTACCACAACTCAGTGGGAGAAGAGTGTTACTGGCATCTAGTGGGTAGAGGACAGAAATGCTGCTACACAATATGCAGGACAGCCTCCTACACTAAAGAATTACCGGCCCCAATTATCAATAATGCCAAGTTTGAGAAATTCTGATTTATGTACTTTCAATTCAGTTTGTTGGATTCAAAGTTCATATTTTAATACTTATTTCAAGCATTATCAGCAGTGACTGTTAAAAGTAGGTAGTCCGACATGCGTAGGGTGGGAGAGGGTCCCCTTCACCCCCCAGGAATGTCAGGTGACCATCAGGTGATGGTCAGGCAGTTGTTAACTGTCTCTAAAATGATAATTGGTCACAACTGGCAGCGGGGAAAGACTGTCCCCCAATAGATAGAAAACACCTAAGGCTGATGATCAGCGCTTCCCGATAAGATCTCAGGAGGTGGGCAAGTGGGCTCAAGCATGCACAGCAAGAGGCAAAATGGTGGAGTTTAATGGGTATACGAACTTCCTCTAGGAATGCGGGACTGGTAAGGGAAGAACACCTCAAGTGAGCATTTGCACAACTTCAGCAAACACACTGCGTATATGGTCCCTCCTAAGCGCTAGCAGGTCACCCTGCACGCAGACACCCCACTCCAAGGGAAGAATCAGAGGAGAAGAAATACAAACCCTGGAACCAAGCCAATGTATAAAACCCCAAGTCAAGGGCCAAATGGGGCACTTGGATCTCTCGAGTCACCCACTTGGCCCTCTTCCAAGTGTACTTTGCTTCCTTTCATTCCTGCTCTAAAATCTGTAAACTTTCATTCCTGCTCTCAAAATGTACTCAGCAGGAGCATCAACTGGGAAACTGTTAGAAATACAGATTCTGGAGCCCTACTCCAGACATACAGAATCAGAAACTCTAGGGTATATTTATGTTCACTGTGCTTTAGTTATTATTTTTCTTTCTTTATTTTTTATTTTTTGAGATGGAGTCTTGCTCTGTTGCCCAAGCTGGAGTGCAGTGGCATGATCTCGGCTCACCACAACCTCTGCCTCCCAGGTTTAAGCGATTCTCCTGCCTCAGCCTCTTGAGTAGCTGGGATTAAAGGCACGTGCCACCACACCCGGCTAATTTTGTATTTTGGCAGAGATGGGGGTTTCACTATGTTGGCCAGGCTGGTCTCAATCTCCTGACCTTGTGCTCCGCCCACCTCGGCCTCCCAAAGTGCTGGGATTACAGGTGTGAGCCACCGCACCCGGCCAGCAATGTGTGATTCAACAAGTCATCTAGGTGATGCTAATGCATGCTCAACTTTGAGAACCACACCCGGCCTAGTTCACTGTGCTTTAAATCTTCCAGGTGATGCTGATAACATGCCCAAGTTCAAAACCACTGCTTTAGTTAAAAGTGGTAGAGAGATAGAGAGNGTTTTGACATATTGCCCAGGCTGGTCTTGAACTCCTGGGCTCAAGCAATCCTCCCACCTTGGCCTCCCAAAGTTCTGGGATTACAGGTGTGAGCCACTGTGCCTGAAAGAGAATTTTTAAAGGAAGTTCTAGGTTTGCATTACTCAACAACAAACCAAGATAACCCTTTAACCTCAACAACTTTAATTAAAGATATAAAGTTTGGGTTGGAGTTTCACTCTGAGTCTCACAGATGTGTAGAGTTCAAGTCCACTAGTTGAGATGGTTCAGAGGTTCAGAACCTAAGTGTTGTCATGTAGTAAGTGCCAGGCCAGGGAGAGATGGAGCATCCTCTCTTGATGAAGCACTCTGGGCATGTTTACTCTTTTCATGATAAAGAGGGCCATAGTTAATTCTTCCTATCACCTCCAAATTTATCTCAATCTCAAGCTTTGAAGAAACATCATCATGTATGTTGGCATTTATGTGCCCTATGACAGTGGGACTGAGAACATGGAGGAAAGCAAATGTCCTGTTTCCAGTTACCATTGCAGCACCATTAAAGCACCTCTGCTTTAATCATCCATTCTTCAACCGTATTCAGAACACTTGGAATTTTACACTTTGGCAGGATTTCCTCTTATAGGCTCCATAGCAAGATGCTTTCCCTTTGCATGTTCAAAAAACTATTCTTAAAAGAAAACAAAAATACAATTGAAAGGTGGGGAGAAAGCCTTCTTTGTGCTGTCCTTTGGAACCCAAACAATCAGAAATGTTCATTAGCATGCCAGCAGCTCCGGCCCCTGGAAGAAGCATGCTTTCCTGGAGGCACAGCTTAGAGCGAAGCCTGAGTTAAAGTTGAGTGGGAGAGAGTATGTAGGACCCTCAATTACAAAAGGAGCCCTAAATCCTGTGGCTGTTGAGCCTGGAAACTTATATAGCTCACTGTGGCCTGTGTGCCAAAATCAAGAATTCCTCTTCTAAAAGATTCATATTTGACAGTTGCTGATCTTGTGTAGCACTAACAGAGCCTCTTTAAAATTCTTGTGAGATCTACTTTTGTTAATTGAATCTGAAACATTCTAACATGGTTTGCATTTCAATTGTATTAGCAGTATTGCTTATTTAACTGTAGCTCATGCTTACTGATAGCCATGGATAAAAGTAAGTCACATGTAGCATGCCAATCGTCTCATTTGATAATACTCCAAACACAATGAAAAGAGAATGAAAATGAAGCAACGTCTGGTAGGGTTTGAAAATATTTTATATCCAAGGAGTCTGCCAAAATGTTAACATAAGGGAACAATATCATCAGACAAAAGAAAAAATAACTACTAAAGCAACTAGTGACAATATGTAGAATGCCAAGCTTTGTTTAAAAAAATAAAATTCTACCACTAACATATGACAATTTCAAAAAGTGTTTATTGTTCTAATTTCATTCCAATCAAGACATATTTCCTTTTGTATACTGTACATTTTGCAGT
>NW_016823882.1:0-2176 GCF_001698545.2 Rhinopithecus bieti | reverse complement strand
CTTTTTTTGGTTCAACTGTAAGGAATATGTTTTTCCATTCCTTTCTTTTCAGTTATGTGTTTCCTTATAGGGAAAGTGTGTTTCTTGCAAGTAATGGATTGTTGGGTCTTATTTTTTTTATTCATTCTGCCTCTCTATGTATTTTGATTAGAGAAGTTAGTCCATTTATATTTAATTTTATTCTTGATAAGTAAGGACTTACTACTGCCATTTTGTTATTTTTTTCTGTTTGTTTTGTAGCCTTCTCTTCCTTCCTTCCTTATTGTGAAGGTGACTTCCTCCAGTGGCATGTTTTAATTTATTGCTTTTTATATTTTGTGTATCTTTGGGAAGTTTTTGATTTGAGGTTATTGGGAGGCTTGCAAATAACACCTTATAACTGATTATTTTAAACCAGTGGCAGCTTAACACTCACTGCAAAAACAAATTAATAAACAAACAAGCAAAGAGAAATCTAATAAAACTTTATACTTTAATCTCATCCCCCCACTTTTAACTTTTGTTGTTTCTGTTATATCTTATTTTACTATTTCCTGAAAAGTTGTGGTGGGTTTTTTAAATATAATTTTGTCTTTCAGCCTTTCTACTCAACATATGAGTAGTTTCCACACCACAACTAGCATTATAACATACTGTTTCATAAACATATCTAAAAACAAGAACCACATGATTATCTCAATAATTGCAGAAAAGGCTATCAATGAAATTCAGCATCTTTTCATGTTAAAAACACTCAATGAAGTAAGTGTTAAAGGAATAATATGGCAAAATAAAAAGAGCCATCTATTTTATAGCCAACATCATACTGAATGAACAAAAGCTGGAAGCATTTTTCTTGAACACCAGCACAAGACAAGGATGCCTTCTCTCACCACTCCTATTCAACACATTAGTGGAAGTCCTGGTCAGAGCAATCAGGCAAGAGAAAGGAATAAAGAACATTGAAATGGGAAGGCAGAAAGTTAAACTACCAAGTTTTAAGATGACATTATTCTATATCTAAAAGCCCCCACAGTCTCAGCTCAAAAGCTCCTTTAGCTGTTAAGCAACTTCAGCAAAGTTTTGGGACACAAAATCCATGTACAAAAATCACTAGCATTCCTATACATCAAAAACACCTAAGCCAAGAGCCAAATCAGGAAGGCAACTCCATTCACGATTGCCACAAAATGAATAAAATACGGAGGACTACAGCTAACCAGAGAGATGAAAGATCTCTACAATGAGAATTACAAAATATTGCTCAAAGAAATCAGAGAAAACACAAACAGAAACTCTTTAAATACTCATGAATAGGAAGACTCAGTATCATTAAAATGACCATACTATTCAAAGCAATTTACAGATGCAATGCTATTTCCAACAAACTACCAATGAAATTATCCACAGAACTAGAAAAAAAAAAAAAAAAAAACTAAAAATTCACAGAGAATGAAAAAAAGCCAAAATAGCCAAGGCAATACTAAGCAAAAATAACAAACCAGGAGGCATCATGTTACCTGACTTTGAACTATACTACAGGGCTACAATAACTAAAACAGCATGAGACTGGTACAAAAGCAGGCACATAGATCAATGGAACAGAATAGAGAGTCCAGAAATAATGACACCCTGCTAGAACCATCTCATTTTTGACAAAGCTTACAAAAACAAGCAATGTGGAAAAGATTCCCTATTCAATATATGGTGCTGGGATAACTGGATAGCCATATGCAGAAGATTGAAACTGGATGCCTTCCTTACACCATAAATAAAAATAAACTCAAGATGGATTAAAAACTTAAGTGTAATGCACACATATGTTTATTGTGGCACTATTCACAATAGCAAAGACTTGGAATCAACCCAAATGTCCATTGGTGACAGACTGGATTAAGAAAATGTGGCACATATGCACCATGGAATACTATGCAGCCATAAAAAAGGATGAGTTCATGTCCTTTGTAGGGACATGAATGCAGCTGGAAACCATCATTCTCAGCAAACTATCACAAGAATAGAAAACCAAACACCGCATGTTCTCACTCATAGGTGGGAATTGAACAATGAGATCACTTGGACTCCGGAAGGGGAACATAACACACCGGGGCCTATTATGGGGGGAGGGAGGGGGGAGAGATGGCATTGGGAGTTATACCTGATGCAAATGACGAGTTGATGTGTGCTGACCAGTTGA
>NW_016823881.1:0-1194 GCF_001698545.2 Rhinopithecus bieti | reverse complement strand
TTCTTAAACCTAACTAGTTGCAGATATTTCAGATACTACATTTCACATTATGTAAAGTATAATTTCTGGCCACCTCAATATGATTTGTAGCTCCTGAGAAACAATTTGTTTAGTACGGATATCACGCAGTGACATTGGTACAAAGGAATTTTCTTTATTCCACTGTATTGTTTTCAGTTTTATTCTATAGTTGTTAAATAAGACCATTAAATGTCTTTATTAGTCTTATTTCCTGTTTAACTAGGTGAGTTTTGGATCTCTGTTCAGTAAAGCATTGTGTTCTTCAAAGCAAGCAATTGAAAAGCAAATAGTATTTCTACTGTAAAAGTTTAACATTAAAAGACATACACACAGCCAGGCAAGGTGGCTCACAACTGTAATCCCAGCAATTTGGGAGGCTAAGGCAGGAGAACCGCTTGAGCCCAGGAGTTCAAGACCAGTCTGGGAACCATAGCAAGACTCCATCTCTACCAAAAAATTTTTAAAAACATAGCTGGATGTGGTGGAACACGTCTGTAGTCCCAGCTACTCAGGATACTGAGGCAGGAGGAGTGCTTGAGTCTAGGAGGTCAAGGCTGCAAGGCTGCAGTGAGCTGTGACTATGCTACTGTACTCCAGTCTAGGTGGCAGAGCGAGACCCTCTCTCTCTCAATAAAAAAAAAAATGGATAAGATACACTCACATATATTCAAGTAGGTATCTCTAATTTCATTTTAATCATTTTATGTAACAACCATTTGCATAGTGCTTATAACAGTCAATGTGTAAATACTGACTCATCTTCTTTGACAATTCTACCTACTTATCAGAGTCCCCCTTAGTCACTGAAAGGAAGGTTAAAAATCAAAAGAAGTTGTCTGCCAAAGTAATGAGAGAAAACATAAACACAGTCTATCATGTCTGGGACTGAACTAAAACCCTTCTGATATGTGGTATTAACAGATCATCTTTCATGACGGTACCAGTTATTAGAAATAAAATGATTGTTTGGAGTTATTATTCATACTAACAATAGTGGTATTCTTAAAATGACTTCCTTATTTATCTTCACCTTTATACATTGTACTACTCCTTCAAGACCTATCTCTAATTCCTCTTCCATAGAACATTCTGTATTAATTTCAGCCAACATTGATTTCTCTTTTTAAAATTTATCTTGCACAGTGAATTAGAAAACCAGAAATTGGAAAACCA
>NW_016823880.1:59084-62096 GCF_001698545.2 Rhinopithecus bieti | reverse complement strand
GTAACTGTTAGAATTAAATAAAAAATCTCTTGATTCAAAATTCTAAGAAAATATATGCTGACAATTCTTAAGACAATTTCTTAAGACATTTCCATGAATAAGTTTAATGCCAGCTTATTTACTAAAAATTGCATTTAAGTAATGTGAACTTAAAAGGCATTTTGGATTATTTACCTATTTTATAAGTACTTCTTAACTATAACCCAATTGGGTACCTTGTGGCCACAACACATAACAAAATACATGTATGTACACATAAACACATCTGAATATGCATATACATGCACACACAGATTCTATAGCTTTTATATCAGAAATCTAGCATGAGTTATCAATATAAACTCATCAGTTTACACAAATGGATAGATACAAATGAAGTTTTTTGTTTTTCACCTTGACACCAGTAGAAAAGTAACAGCAAACATATAGCAGGCAGAAAATAAAACATAGAAATAGACACAGAACTTACAAACTTTACCATTGCAAATCAACCTTTGGGCTCTGAACTTCCCTTCATGTAATTTGCCCAGCAGTTTAAAATGTGCACAAGAACATACCAAATGGGTAACCAGCTGGATTACTACAAAACCTGGCATACTCTTTTATTTACACAAACACTTGCAAGTAAAGGCACCATAAAACCAAACAGGGTGCTTGGAAAAGGGTCTTTCTCTTTGTCATTCCTCATTCTTAGATGACTTGCTTCCCCAATTTTTTTCTTAAAATGTGGAACTGAGCTTTGGCTTAGGGTTTTTAGTGTGGTGGATCGAAACCTGCTAATTGTTAGTAGGACTCCATGGTGCCACCACTCAATTGTTTACACCCTCTTACATGTCTCAGCTTCTCTCTCTGGAAATCTATCACCTATGAAAGATGAAACGGTTCAAAACACTGATTAATCAGTTCTTATATGCCTTTCCTGGATGAGCCTTTTTAAACTAATTTTGTTGGGGAATCCCTATAGAGCCACTGTACAATTTGGGAGGTCAACCCCCAGACACTCCCAATCAGCGTTTAGTCACCCAAGGGTGCCTTTTGGCAGGGAAGAGTAAAATGCTTGTGTGCTTCGGAGCTAAGGAGCTCAATATATCATTTATCTATGAGAATGACAGTTCACTTCCTTATGCAAATTCACAGACAAGCTGATTGAGATTAATTTGGGGAGATATGGCAATGGCGGAGACCCTTTGGAATGCACTACTAAACTATAATTTGGATCCTAAACAGCTTCCTACGAGGAAAATTAAAAATAATAATAAATAAATAAAAGCTAAGACCACTCCATGTAAACTTTCCTCAGTCACTTCTAACATTGTAGCTCACAGTCTCTTTTCAGTTGCCAATTTGTAAACCAAAGTAACTGAGGCAGGTCTCAATAAATTTAGAAAGTTTATTTTGCCAAGGTTAAGAACACACACATGACACAGCCTCAGAGGGTCGCTACAACATGTGTCCAGGGTAGTCAGGGTACAGCATGGTTTTATATATTTTAGAGAGACATGAGACATCAGTCAATACATGTAAAATGGGCATTGCTTCAGTCTGAGAAAATGGGACCACTAGAAGGGAGGTTTCAAGGTAATAGGCAGATTTAAAGATTTTCTGATTGGCGATAAGTTGGAAGAATTATTATCAATATAAAGGAATGTCTGGGTTACAATAAGGGTTGTGGAGACCAAGGTTTTATCAATGCACATGAAGTCTCCAGGTGGCAGTCTTCAGAGAGAATATATTATATACTTTTTTATCTGACTTAAAGAGTCTTCTCTATCAGTAATTCCAAAAAGGAGGAGGGTATAATTAGGAATGTACATCACACTTTTTGTATCATGGAGTTGACTAGTTTCTCAGGTTAACTTTGGAATACCCTTGCCAGGAAGAAGGGTCTTCATTAGTCAGGTTTCTCTAGAGGAACAGAACTAATAGGAGATATATATATATATATATATGTGTGTGTGTGTGTGTGTGTGTGTGTGTGTGTGTGTGTACATATGTGTGTATATATATGTGTCTGTGTGTATATATATATGCATACACACATGCAAAGGGGAGTTTATCAAGGAGTATTGACTCACATGATCACAAGGTGAAGTCTCACAGTAGGCCTTCTGCAAGCTGAAGAGCAAGGAAGTCAATCTGATTCCAAAACCTCAAAAGTAGGGAAGCCAACAATGCAGTCTTCGCTCTGGGAAGAGGAAGGCATAACCTTCAGAATACAGGGAATGTTACAGAGGAAAAGTGAAATCCAACAATGAAAACAGTGCAACAGGCCCAGAAACAACAGTATAGATTGATTTAGAAAGAAGAAGAGCAGAATAAATTATCTCTCTTTGAAATGAAGTTTCAATTCATATTATATAATGTTTTGGTGATCTGGAACATAATAGTAATAGAAATTTTTCAGAATTGATTGATCATGTTCAAAACAATGGAAACAAATGAACACAATCAGTGCAGCTATTAACCAAAGAAAACACAAAACCTTTTACAGGAAAAAGAATGTAAGAATTGTGAAATACTTGCCTCAGCAAACACTACATTTTTAAAAATTGTGATATCAGTATATTGGGAGCATAAATATTAGTTGGAGGAGACACTTGAGAAAAATGTCTTTACCAAAGAAATGAGAAGTTAATAGAGAGTGTTGAAAATTGATAAACCAAGAAATAGCAGAGTGAAGGTATTTAGATATGTAAAAGCAAACATCAAGGGAAATAGCTATATTTGATGAAAATAATCAACTCTGGGAAAAAAAAAACAAGCATTGTGTATAGGTGACATTGTATACTGATGTTTTTAGGTATAGGCCTTATAGTAGTATTTGATATCTTAATTTGATCTCTATATTATTTTGATTAAAATCTTAATGAATGAATGAATTAGAAAACTTGCTATTTGAAAGATAGAAAAAAACAAGTTGAAAAAAAAAAAACAGGAGAAAAGACTCATCTCATCAATTCACATATGACCATAAATTGTTCTTCTAAGAACCAACAAGTTATCTTTATAGCT
>NW_016823880.1:53025-57657 GCF_001698545.2 Rhinopithecus bieti | reverse complement strand
ACATCAATGAACAATTTGTATTTGTTTTTACTTTTCTTAAATATAATTGAACCATATGCATTAACACTTTCAGTTAAGAGAATGATATTTTATATCTTCCTCACTGCTGACTTATTTGAGAATGCTATTCTTAATGTGTTTATAATTTCTGCAGATATTAAAGTATAGCCACATCCTGTTTATGTGGCACTGCAGAGAAATTGACCTTCCAAATTAGTGGATTTTCTAAATAAACTCAATGACTTTTGGGTGGTGTGTGTGACCATGCCTGTGTGATTAAATTATAACATTAAAATTTTTCTCACTTTTATACTTTTTGAAGCAGATAAATTAGTGTAACAACATTTTTTATGAATATGAGTCATTATTTTGAACATAAATTATAAGCCATGCTAAAATACTCTCACATGTTGTTATTTTCAGACTCTATTAAAAGACATAGAGTAATTCATGTCTTTTCAAAATAGTTATAACTAGTTAATATGTTATTCTGAGCACATTTTCCAACAATTATTCTATCAGAAAAAGGTGTAACAGAGTGGATGAGAAACAAGAACGACAGTAAGATAATTAAAACGAGTGTAGCAGTGATGAACATGCAAGAATTATTGCATGAACAAAGTTAGTGACCATGAAAGTGGAGAGCAAATGATTGATTTAAGACATGGAAAGAAAACATTGAAAAGTATTTGAAACTTCATGGGGAGTAACAGAAAATAATGCATTAAGGAAAACTCATAGAATTCATCTCTGAATGATATTGTGGATGTTGGTAACCACTATAATATGGAATATGAAAAGAGGAGCAAATTTGTATCAAAGTATGAAGGTTTCATGAAGGGATATTCTGAATTTGAGATGCCAGAGGGACTACCAAATAAAGATTCACTACAGAAGTTGAATATTTGGAGCTAAATGTAAAAAATAAACAATATGTTTAGATTAATGTGATACATGATAAGGCATTGGTGTAGATTAAACTGTAGTATAAGAAGAAGTCTAAGAATAAAGTTATGGGACACAAAACATTTAATTTTGGGTTTAGAAGAGCTTAAGAGTTAAAATCTATAAAGGACATGTATTATTCCATTTCCACACTGCTGTAAAGAACTACCTAGGACTGGCCAATTTATGAAGAAAACAGGCTTAATTGACTCAAAAGTTCCACGGGTTTCAGAGGAAGCATAACTGGAAGGCCTCAGGAAACTTACTATCATGGTGGAAAGCAAAGGGGAAGCAGGCATGTTCTCAGATGGCAGAGCAGGAGAAAGAGAGAGCAAAGAGGGAAGTGTAGACACTTTTAAACCATCAGATCTCATGAGAACTCACTCACTAACACAAGAACAGTAAGGGTGAATTCTGCCCCCATGATCCAGTCTCCTCCCATCTGGTCCCTCCTCTAATTTGACATGAGATTTTGGTGGGAACACAAACCTAAATCACATTATTCCATCCCAGTCTTTCCCAAATCCCACGTCTTTCTTGAATTTCAGAATACAATGATCCCTTCTTAACAGTCCCCTAGTCTTAACTCATTTCAGCATTGACTCAAAAGTCCACAGTCCAAAGTCTCATCTAAGACAAGGTAGCTCCCTTCCAACTATGAGCCTGTAAAATCAAAAACAAGTTAATTATGTCCCAAATACAATGTGAGTACAGGCATCTGGTAAATGCTTCCATTCCAAGATAGAGAAATCAACCAAAACAAAGGTGCTACAGGCTCCATGCAAGTTTGAAACTCAGCAGAGCAGTCATTAAATCTTAAAGCTTCAAGATGATATTCTTTGACTGCACATATCATACTCGGCCATGCTAATGCAAGAGGTGGGCTCCCAAGATGTTGGGCATCTCTGCCCCTTTGGCTCTGCAAGGTACAGTCCCCAAGACTGCTTTCCTGAGCTGACATTGAGTGTCTGCAGCTTTTGCAGGTGAACAGTGCAAGCTGTTAGTGGATGTACCATTCTGGGTTCTGGAGGACGATGGCCCTATCCTCAGAGATCCACTAGGCAGTGCCCCAGTGGGGACTCTGTGTAGGGGCTCCTATCCCATATCTCCCCTCTGCACTGCCCTAGTAGAGGTTCTCTATGAGGGCTGTTTCCATGCAGCAGACTTCTCTGGACATCCAGGTGTTTCCATACATCTTCTGAAATCTAGGCAGATATTCCCAAGCCTCAACTCGACTTCTGCACATCCACAGACCAAACACCATGTGGAAGTCACCAAGGCTTGGAACTTGCACTCTCTGAAACAATGGTACAAACTGTACCTTATTCCCTTTTAGCCAGCTGGAGTGGCTGGGATGCAGCATACCATGTCCCAAGGGTGCACAGAGCAGCTGGGCCCTGGGCCTGGCTCACAAAATTATTTTTTCCTCCTAGGCCTCCAGGCCTGTGATGGGACAACCTATCATGAAGGTCTCTGAAATTGCCTGGAGACATTCTTCCCTATTGTCTTGGATATTAACATTCCGGATATTAACATTCCACACCTGTTTACTTATGCAGATTTCTGCAGCTGGCTTGAATTTCACTCCACAAAATGTTTTCTTTTTTTTTTTTTTCTTTTTTACCATATGGTCAGGTTGCAAATTTTCCAATCTTTTATACTCTACTTTCCTTTTAAATATTAGTTTTAGTTTCAGATAATCTGTTTTTTCATACATATAAGCATATACCTTCAGAAACAGCCAGGTCACACCTTGAGTGCTTTGCTGATTAGAAATTTCTTCCACATGATACCTTAAATCATCTCATTGAAGTTCAAAATTCCACAGATCTCTAGGACGGGGCAAAATGCTATAGTCTCTTTGCTAAGGCATAGCAAGTGTGACCTTTACTTCAGTTCCCAATAAGTTTCTCATCACCATCTGAGACCACCTCAGCCCAGGCATCACTGTTAATATCACTATAACTATTCTAGTCAAAATCATTCAACAAGTTCTTAGGAAGTTCCCAATTTTCCCACATATTCCTGTCTTCTTCTTATCCCTCCAAACTGTTCCCACCTCTCCTTTTACCCAGTTCCAAAGTCTTTTCCACATTTTCAGGTATCTTTAAAGCAGTACCCCACTTTTAGTACAATTTTTCTGTATTAATCTCTTCTCACACTCCTATAAAGAACTACCTGAAACTGAGTCATTTATGAAGAAAAGAGGTTTAATTGTCTCAGTTCTGTGGGCTTCATAAAAAATTATATTCATGGTAGAATGTAAAGGAGAAGCAAGCAAATCTAACTATGGCAGAGCAAGAGAGAGAGAGTGAAGGGGGAAGTGCCACACACTTTTAAATCATCAAATCTCATGAGAATTCACTCACTATCACAAGAACAGCAAGGGGAAATCCACCCCATGATTCAGTCACCTCCCATCAGGACCCTCCTCCACTTTAACGTGAGATTTGCATGGGGACACAAATCCAAATGATGTCAGAGTCTGAAATTTTATTCTACCTAACAAACTAACTAAGTCAGCCAGTTTTGTGAATGCTCTCAGAATCCATGACGCTTCTGATTCAGAGACACAGAACTATATTGCTCATGACAATCACTATAGCTAGAGCATGAGCATTGGCATCAGTTATCTTGCCCCTAGTTCTCATATAGCCATGTGACATGTGCTAGATGATACTGGCACATATAGTGGGTTCATTACAGGAGAAGAATTGCGAGTTTAGGAGACCTCAGTATTATACTACGGCCCATAAGCTTGTCCGTCTTATGCTTCTAAGGGAGAAAATATGTGTTCCAATGCTTTAAGAAAAGATACCCTTTGCTCCGGAGGGAAACACTATATCTTTAAAGGTTTTTACCACACAATTTTTGGAAGGTAGGATGGAACAAAGGCAGTAATTCCTGTACTCATAAGATAGACAGAAACATGCGATACCCATAGGACATAATCTCCCAACAAAGAGAAATACTATCAAGGAATGATCATCAAGATTGAAAAAAATAGGAGGGAAGAGAAATATGGAAAATGAAGTGGAAAGAGTCTTCGGAGAAAGAGTGAGTTAATAGCAATAAATCTTAACAGAAATTTCACGTAGAATGTGAATTATAAACAGTCTATCTATTTTGCACCCGAAAGTAGAATTGTTAGATCATAGATTATTCATATGTTCAACTTTAAAATATATTGCCAAATGACTTTCCAAAATGTACATAAACAATTTATACTCCTACCAGTGTAAAAGACAATTAGAGAAAATCTATACCTTTGCCAACATTTATCATTATTTTATTTCTAGCCATTCCTGGTTGTTTGTGGTGATATGTCACTGTGGCTTTTATACACATTTTGTGATGACTAATGGAGTTGAGCACTTTTGATAGCTTTATTGGTCATTTGAATATCCACTTTAAAAGTCTCTATTTAAATGATTTTATCCCTTTTCTACTGAATTTTCCTGTGGAGTTGTAAAGGTTTTATTAGTTCTGGAAATAAATTTTATATTGAAAATATTTAATTATGATATAAACTACTACTCTATACATTTCTATATTTTAAGTGCATGTAAAAGGGAGAGAAACTTGATTTTAATGTATTATATCAATTGTTCCATTTTGGATAGCAGTTTATGTACTGTTTAAGTAATCTTTGCTGTCTCAAATGTTTGAAGAAATACTTCTACATTT
>NW_016823880.1:48579-50579 GCF_001698545.2 Rhinopithecus bieti | reverse complement strand
TGCATAGAATTAATTGGAGGGAATCTAAGTAGGAATAAATGTGCTTTGAAAAGCATATATTCTGTTAAAATATAACTAAATATTAGTCTCATTATAAGTAAGAACTACATAAAACAAATAAGATTCATCTTTGTTGAGGCATGTTATATCCTCTATTTGCTTAATATGCATTATCTCATTTAATACCTGCCAACAGTTTTAAGCATTAAGTATTTAACATTACCAACTTACAGATCAAGGAGCAAATTCATGTACAGGTTAAATCATTTTTCTAGGGTTACATAGTGTTGTAGCTGGTCTTTCTTGTACCATACTTCATGCTTCATCAATAGTATCATGGAAAATCATGTTGTCTCCCAGAAAATATAATACTTCTCATTGAAAAAAATCTTAAATAATTGTAAATATTTTTAGTCATTTTATCCATATTTTGAGCAACATCTCAAATACAAATCATTTTACTATAATGTCACTGAGGTATACCATTTCACAACTTTAAGTATAGGAAATTGTTTAGCTTATAAACCAAAAGCAGTGAGACAATTTAGAAATTTATTTCACCAAAGTCAAGGATAATGCCCAGGAGAAAAATAAAATAAAATAAAATAACAGAAACAGTCTATGATCTGTGTCCTTCTTCAGAGATTACTTTGAGAAATTCAATATTTATAGGGAAAGGCGGGCTGGAGGGAATAGAGGAAGGGGTTGGTAATCCACATGTTGCAATAGAAAAGAAGCAGGTAAAGGAATAGTCAATTGTGTATTTGTCTCATGCTCAGTAAATCAAATTCCCACTTTATATAAGATAATGTGAATATAGACAATGAGGCCCTGCACAGCCTGACGCAGGCAGGTGACTACTCCATGAGCGTGGACCTGAGGGCTGGGGACGAGGCTGTGTTCTCCCAGTACGACTCCTTTCCCGTAGACTCAGCGCGGAGTGCTACCGCCTCCACCTGGAGGGCTACCAAGGCACCGCAGGGGACTCCATGAGCTACCACAGCGGCAGTGTCTTCTCTGCCCGTGATCGGGACCCCAACAACTTGCTCATCTCCTGCGCCGTCTCCTACCGAGGGGCCTGGTGGTACAGGAACTGCCACTACGCCAACCTCAACGGGCTCTACGGGAGCACAGTGGACCATCAGAGAGTGAGCTGGTACTACTGGAAGGGTTTCGAGTTCTCGGTGCCCTTCACGGAAATGAAGCTGAGACCAAGAAACTTTCGCTCCCCAGCCGGGGGAGGCTGAGCTGCTGCCCACCTCTCTCGCACCCCAGTATGACTGCCGAGCACTGAGGGGTCGTCCCGAGAGAAGAGCCAGGGGTCTTCACCACCCGGCCGCTGGAGGAAGCCTTCTCTGCCAGCGATCTCGCAGCACTATGTTTACGAGGGGGCGGTGGAGGGGTTCGTATGGGAGCAATAAAGGAGAAACGGAGGTGAAAAAAAGATAATGTGAATATAGAATAGCTATCTGTGGAGATATTTAACCTTTTATCTGTAGATATCTGTTTAGAAACAAAAGGAAAGGTCAGTTCTTACATGACTCGTCTTACAGCTTTTAACTCTTGCCAGAGTGAACTGGGGTCTCGATTTTTTATTTTCCTTTCACAATCTTAAAGCCAATTGCTCTTGAACATGTGAAATAACATTTTCTTCAAAATCTAATTCCTGGATAAGTGTACTTCTAAGAGGATCAAGAAGTATTGTGGTCATGCATCACTGCATTTCTTCTACGTTACCTAAGCTAGGATTGCCCTGGTTACCTAGGGCCGCCAATGCATGTTTAACAATGTAGCAGTAGGTAGTGACACAAAATAGAAGAATTCCACTAACTGGCCAAAACAAATAGCCAGCATTATTTTTTTTAAGGGCACACTTCCTTTTCATTTGGTAACATGTCATTAAAAAAATACTAGCCCCCGGCCGGACGCAGAGGCTCACGCCTGTAATCCCAGCACTTGGGGGTCCGAGGAGGGTGGATCACGAGGTCAGGAGATTGAGA
>NW_016823880.1:31211-44601 GCF_001698545.2 Rhinopithecus bieti | reverse complement strand
ATAATTTTCTACATTAATTATATCTGCAAATTATCTTTTCCATGTAATATAAAACATTTATGTATTCCAAAAATGAGGCCACTAACATCATTGCAGGGGTATTCTACCTACCACAATGTCAAAGTCTTACATATAATTCAGTACCTTTCTTGATGTCTTTCTACAAAAATTCGGCTGTAATTCCTTTAACAAGAGAAATATGAACAGGACAGGACAATAACCTGTGATCAAGAAACTCATCCGTAATTTGCACTTCAGGATTTTCTGTATTATTCTTGCAACTTCTGATGAATTCATAGTTATTTTCAAATACAAACTGTAAAAAGAAATACAAAGCACAAGGGAAATATATTTTTTAGAGTACAACTTTCTATAATACATGTTGTGTTGACATAAGAAATCTGACCATTATGGTAGAATGATTATAAGTAGATATATTAAATAGTTGTTATATAAGTGGGAAAATATTCTAAAATCTTGAAATTCAAGAGACTACCTGTAAGAAGCGAGCATAAGTTTTACCTAATCAGAAAGAAACTTATGACTGACTGGGCATCGTGGCTCACACCTGCAATTTTAGCACTTTGGGAGGCTGAGGTGGGTTGATCACCTGAGGCCAGGAGTTCAAGACCAGCCTACCCAACATGGCAAAATCCCATCTCTACTAAAAACACAAAAATTAGCCAGGTGTGGTGGCATGCGCTTGTAGTCCCAGTTACTCAGGAGGCTGAGGCACAAGAATCACTTGAATCTGGGAGGTGGAGGTTTCAGTGAGCTGAGATCTGCCACTGCACTCCAGCCTGGGCAACACTGCGAGTCTCTGGCTCAAAAAAAATAATAAGAAGAAAGATACTTATGATACTAACACTAAATCTAGATTAGAAAGCAAATGAAGTGCAATTTTTCAGACCAAACACTGACATTATTCTGTGGTTAACTTATTTACTATGATGTTGTGGCTGCAGATATTGGAAGCCTAAAGCACTATTTGCATGTATTTAAACAAGTAGAATAGAAAAATTCATAAAGACCATGAATATGTAAAAGGGAATCTGATGATTGATAAAACCCTAGTTTCTTCTAATTAGAGTGTAATGTTTGGCTAAAGAAAAAAATTAGAAAATTGCAGGAATATTGTCTCAATCTAAGCAATAGGTTTTTAGAGAAAAAAGGTAGAGTTTATATTTATAAAACATAATATAATTATAATGCAAATAAAATGGACAAATTACTAGAAACACACAACCTACCAAAACTGAATCATGAACAGAAAATTTGAACATGTCTATAAGTAGAAAAGATACTGAATCATAGCCAATACTCTGCCCAAAAGAAAAACTCAGCAACATATTATTTCACTGATGTACTGATCCATTCTCTCACTACTGTAAAGGACTACCTGAGACTGAGTAATTTTTAAAGAAAAGAGGTTTAATAGGTTCAGGAGTCTTTGGGTTGTATAGGTTTTTGCTCCTGGGAAGGCCTCAAGACACTTACAATCATGATGGAAGATGAAAAGGGAACAGACACATTTTCACATAGCTGGCAGAAGAGAGAGCAAGCAAAGGGAGTAGGTACTACCCACGTTCAAACAACCAGATCTTGTGAGAATTCTACCATGAGACAGCACTAGGAGGATGGCGCTAAACCATTGGAAACCACCCCCATGGTCCAGTCACCTCCGACCAGGCCCTACCTCCAACACTGGAGAACACAATTTAAGAACACAATTTAACATAAGATTTGGGTGAGGACACAGAGCCAAACCATATAATTCTACTCTTGATCCCTCCCAAATCTCATGTCCTTCTCACATTACAGAATATAATTATCCCTTCTTAACAGTCTCCCAGTCTTAATTCATTTCAGCATTGACTCAAAAGTCCACAGTCCAAAGTCTCATCTGAGACAAGGTAATTCCCTTCCACTTACGAACCTGTAAAATCTAAAACAAGTTATTTACTTCCAAGATACAATGTGGTGACAGGCATTGAGTAAGTACAACCATTCCATGAGGAAGAAATCAGCCAAAACAAAGGGCTACAGGCCCCATGAAATCTGAAACCCAGCAGGGCAGTCATTAAATCTTAAAGCTTCAAAATAATTTTCTTTTACTCTATGTCTCACATCCAGGCCACACTGATGCAAGAGTTGGGTCCCCTGGCCTTGGGAAGTTCCACTGGGAAGCAAGGTACAGTCCCCAAGACTGATTTCACAGACTAGCATTGAGTGCCTGCAGCTTTTTCAGGTCCATGGTGCAAGTTGTTGGTGTATGTACCATTCTGGGATCTGGATGGTGGTGGCCTTATCCTCACTAGGCAGGACCCCAGAAGGGACTCCGTATGGGGACTTCACATTCACTTTTCCCCTCTGCACTGACCTAGTACAGGTTCTTCTCCATGTAGGCTCTGCCTCTGCAGCAGATTTCTGCCTGGACATCCAGGCATTTCCGTACATTCTCTGAAATCTAGGCAGAGGTCCCCAAGCCTCAGCCCTTGCCCTCTTTCCACTCACAGTCTTAACATCACATGGAAGCCTTGGCAGCTTCTGGCTTGTACCCTCTGGAGTAGTAGCCTGAGATGTATTTGGGACCCTTTTAGCCACAGATAGAGTTTAAGTGGCTGGGACACAGGCAGCCATATCCCAATGCTGCACAGAGCAGTAGAGCCCTGGGCCTGGCCCATGAAACCATTTTTCCCTCCTAAGCCTCCAGGCCTGTGATGGAAGGGGATGCTGTGAAGATCTCAAAAATAAATTGGATGGATTTTCCCCCATTGTCTTTGGTATTACCATTTAGCTCTTCTTTATTGAAGCAAATTTTTGCAATGGGCTTCATTTTCTCCCTGAAAATGTCTTTGTTTGTTTGTTTCTTCCTTCCTTTTTTACCACATGACCAGGCTGCAAATTTTTCAAAATTGTATGTTCTTCTCTCCTTCTAAATGTAAGTTCCAGTTTCAGGTATTTTGTTTGTTTGCTTGTTTACACAAATGAGCATAGGCTTTCAGAAGCAACTAGGTCACATCTTAAATACTTTGCTGCTTAGAAATGTATTCTGCCGGCCTGGCGTGGTGGCTCAAGCCTGTAATCCCAGCACTTTGGGAGGCCGAGACAGGCAGATCACAAGGTCAGGAGATCGAGACCATCCTGGCTAACGCGGTGAAACCCCATCTCTACTAAAAAGTACAAAAAAACTAGCTGGGCGAGGTGGCGGGCGCCTGTAGTCCCAGCTACTCAGGAGGCTGAGGCAGGAGAATGGTGTAAACCCAGGAGGCAGAGCTTGCAGTGAACTGAGATCTGGCCACTGCATTCCATCCTGGGCGACAGAGCGAGACTCTATCTCAAAAAAAAAAAAAAAAAAAAAGTATTCTGCCAGCTATTCTAAATTATCTCTCTCAAGTTCAAAGTTCCACAGATCTCTAGAGCAGGGACACAACACCACCAGACTCTTTGCTAAAGCATAGCAAGTGTGACCTTTACTCCAGTTTGCAGTGAGCTCTTCATCTTCATCTGAGATCTTGTCAGCTTGTTCTTCAGCATTTTGGTCACAACCATTCAACAAGTCTCAAAAAGTTCTCTCATCTTCCTTTTTTTTTTTCTGAGCCTTCCAAATGACTCCAACTTCTGCCCATTACTCAGTTTAATAGTCACTTCCAGATTTTCAGGTATTTTTAGAGCAAAGCCCCACTTCTCTGATACCAATTTTCTGTAGTAGTTATTTTTCACATTGTTATAATGAACTATCTGAGACTGAGTAATTTATAAAGAAAAGAGGTTTAATCTGCTCATGGTTTTATGGGATGTACAGACTTCTGCTTCTAGTAAGGCCTCAGGAAACTTACAATCATGTCAGAAGATGAAGGGGAAGCAGGCACATATTCATAAGGCTGGCAGAAGAGCTAGAGAGCAAAGTGGTGAGGTGCTACACACTTTTCTTTTAATCTTTTTTTTTGAGACAAAGTCTCACTCTGTCACCTAGGTTGGTGTGCAGCGGCATGATCTTGGTTCACTGCAAGCTCTGTCTCTCTCCTGCCTCAGCCTCTTGAGTATCTGGGAGTACAGACACCCACCATCATGCCCGGCTAATTTTTTGTATTTTTAGTAGAGATGGCGTTTTACCATGTTAGCCAGGATGGTCTCAATCTCCTGACCTCGTGATCTGCCTGCCTCGGCCTCCCAAAGTGGTGGGATTACGGGTGTGAGCCACCACACCCAGCCAGGTGCTACACACTTTTCAAACCACTAGATCTTGTGAGAACTCTCTCATGAGACAGGATTAGCAGGGTTGTGCTAAATCCTTGGAAACCACCCCCAGGAACCAATTACCTTCCACCAGGCCCCACCTCCAACACTGGAAATCACAATTCAACATGAGATTTGGGTGGGGACACAGAACCAAACCATTATCAGCTGGTGAATTATACCAAACATTTAAAGAAGAAATAACACCAGTGTTTCTGAAACAAATAAACAAAAAATGAAATGGAGAGAACACTTCTTAACTAATTCTGTAAGACAAGTTACTCTGATACCAAAACTATACAACGAAAGTACAAGTAAAGCAAGGTACAGCCAAATATTCCTGATTAATAGTGATGCAAACATTGTCAGCAAAATACTAGCAAAGAGAATTTGATAGTGTTTTAAAAGGATTATACACCATCAAAAATGTGATTTTATTTCTCGAACGTAAGGAAAGTTCACCCTATACAAATCAATCAGGATGTTCCCAAGATGGCTGACTAGAAGCAGCTAGGGTGTGTGGCTTTCGTGGAGATAAATGGAAGGGGCGAGTAAATACAGTACCTTCAACTGAAACATCCAGATGCTTACACTGGGACTACTCAAGGAAACAACTCAACCCATGAAGAACAGAGAACAGTAAGGCAGTATGATGGCCCATCTGGGAACAACACAGTGCAAAGGGAACCTCTCCTACCCAGGGAAGTGGTGAATGAATGTGCAACTCCAGAAAACCACACTCATCTCACAGATCTTTTCAACCACCAGGTTAGGAGATCCCCTGGTGAACCCACTTCACCAGGGCCTTCAGTCTGACACACAGAGCTACCTGGAGCCTTGGCAAAGCTGCCACTCAGGCACATGTGGAGACATGGAAACTTTGGATATCCTAGATTTCTGGGCTTCCCAGTAGAATTAACTGTCACTCTGACAAAGTGAGTGGTTAGAGCCCAATACATACCTCTAGGAAAGAGGTTGGAGTCAGGGGCCCAATGTCTGCAGGTCCCATTTCCACTGTGACTCACAGGATAAGACCCACTGGCTTGATATTATAGCCAGCCACCAATAGCAATGTTGTGCCTACCTTAGACAGAGTTCATTGTAGGGAGGAGTAGGCTGCCATCTTTGTTGTTTGGGCAACTTAGACATTCCAGCCTGTGAGCTTTGGAGAGCCCAAGTCAACTGAGCCAGAAGTGGTACCCCAGCACAGCAGAACTGCTCTGCAAAAACATGAATATATTGTTTCTTTAAGTGTGTTCTCAATCTTGTTCCTCCTCACTAAGGTGGAACCTCCCAACCAGAGCCTCCAGCCACACCCACCAGTGTTCTCCAGCTAACAGGGATTTGAAAACTTGCTGGGACACAACTTCCAGAAGGAGGTGTGGGTTGCCATCTTTGCTGTTTGGATGACTCAGCAGTTCTGGCTTTCCAGCCTTGGAGAGTCCAAGCCTACTGGGGATGGAAATGGTACCTCAACACAGTACAGTGGCCCCACAAAAACATGGCCATACTGCTTTTTAAGCAGGTCCCTGACACCATTCCTCATCACCAAGTGAAGCCCCGAACTAGGATCTCTGGCTACCCCACCAGTATTCTCTGACTGACAGAGCTTTTAGGCCTCCTTGGGATGCAGCTATCAGGAAGAGAGACAGGCCACCAACTTGGCTGTTTGGATGTCTTATCCATTCTAGCCTTTGGGTTTCAGAGTGTCTGAGGCTGCCAGAGGTGGAAATGGACCCCCAAAAGAGCACAGCTGCTCTACAAAAACATGATCAGATAATTTTTTTAATAAGGTCCTTGATCTCATTCCTCCTGCCTGGGTGAGACCTCCCAAATGGGGTCTTCAGGCATTTCCTACAGGTGCGTTCGGGACAGCAACAGGTCTGTACCTCCCTGGACAGAGCTCCCCCAAAAAGGAGCAAGCTGCCATATTTGCTGTTTTCTAGTTTTCACTGGTGTTACCTCCAGGTATTGGAAAAACTGGTACCCCAAGCATACCGCAGCAGCCTTATGGAAAGGTAGTCAAACTGTTATATATTTTAAAAGTGCAGCAACCTCAAAGATTGAAGGTAGATAAGCCCTAAATATGAGAAAGAATCAGTGCAAGATTGCTGAAAACTCAGAAAGCCAGTGTTCCTCTTACTGTAAATGACTGCGTCATCTCTATAGCAGATTTGAAACCAGGCTGAGGCTGAGAGGGCTAAAATGACAGAAGTAGATTTCAGAATATATATAGAAAAGAAGTTTACTGAGCTAAAGGAGGATGCTGTAACCCAATGCAAAGAAGTTAAGAATCATGATAAAACAATACAGGAGCTGACAGAGAAAATAGCCAGTGTAGAAGAGAATATAACCAACCTGATAGAGCTGAACAACAGACTACAAATAGTTCATAATGCAATCACAAGTATTAATAGAAGAATAGACCAAGTGGAGGGAAGAATCTTGTAGCTTGAAAACTGTCTTTCTGACACAAGACAGGCAGACATGAATAGAGAAAAAAAGAGTAAAAAGGAATGAACAAAACCTTTGAGAAACATGGAGTTATGTAAAGAGACAAAATCTATGATTGTTTGGTGCACCTGAAAGACACTAGAAGAATGGAAACAACCTGAAAAACATTTTCATGACATATCCATGAAAATTCCCTAACCTAGCTAGAGAGGCCAACATTCAACTTTAGGAAATGCGGATAACTCCAGTAAGACACTCTATGAGAAGATCATCCCCAAGACAAATAGTCTTCAGATTCTCCAAGTGTCAAATGAAATAAAAAATAATATTAAAGACAGCTAGAGAGAAAGGACAGATTATCTACAAAGTAAAGCCCATCAAACTAACAGCCGACCTCTCAGAAGAAACCTTACAAGCCAGAAGAGACTAGGGGCCAATATTCAACATTTTTAAGAAAATAAATTCCAGCCCAGAATTTCATATCCAGTGAAACTAATCTTCATATGCAAAGAAAAAATAAGGTCCTTCACAGAGAAGCAAATGCTGAGAAAATATGTTACTCTCAGACTTCTTGCAACAAAGTACTAAATATGGAAAGGAAAGAATATTACCAACAACTACAAAAAAAAATACTGAACTACACAGAACAGTGACACTATAAAGCAACCATATAAAGAAGTCTGCAAAATAACCGGCTAACATCATGATGAAAAAATTAACAAAGAAACTACTAGGTCGACTGATAAATAGGAAAAAATATAAGATTCAAATAAACACAGTCAGAAATGACAAGGGGGATATTATCACTCACCCCAGAGCAATGCAAGCAACCATCAGAGAATATTATGAACACCTCTATGCACACAAACTGGAAAATCTGGAATAAATGGATAAATTAATGGAACTTACACTTTCCAGAAATGAACCAGGGAGAATTTGAATCCCTGAACAAACCAATATGAGCTCTGAAATTGAATCAGTGACAAATAGCCTGTCAACGAAAAAGAGCCCAGAATCAGAGGAATTCACAGCTGATTTCTACCAGATGCACAAAGAAGGGTTGATCCTATTCCTATGGAAACTATTCCAGGAAATTGAGTAGGAGAGACTTCTCCCTAAGGCATTCAATGAGACCAGCATTATCCTGATGCCAAAATCTGGCAGAGATAACAAAAAAGAAAACATCATACCAACATGCTTGAACATAAATGCAAAAATTCTCAACAAAATATTGACACACCGAATCCAGCAGAACGTCCAAAAGCTTATCCACCACGATCAAAGAGACTTCATATCTGGGATGCAAGGTTGGTTCAACGTAAGCAAATCAATATATGTGATTAATTATATAAACAGTACTAAAAACAAAAAAAAGACAACTAGTAGATGTAGAAAAAACTTTTGGTAAAATTCAACATCCATTCATCTTAAAAATCTAAATAAAGGTATTGAAAAAACATCTCAAAATAATAAGAACCATCTATGACAAACCCACAGCCAACATTATTCTGAATGGGCAAAAGCTGGATGAATTCTTCTTAAAAACCAGCACAAGGCATGAATGCCCTCTTCCACCACTATTAGTAAACATAGCATTGGAAGTTCTAGCCAAAACAATTAGACAAGAGAAAGAAATAAAGGGCATCCAAAAAGGAAGAGGGAAAGTACAACTATCCCTGTTTGCAGATTACATGATCCTGTATCTAGAAAACCCCATATTCTCAGCTGAAAAGGTTCTTAAACTGATAAGCAACTTCAGCAAAATCTCAGAATACAAAATCAATATGCAAAAATTACTACCATTTCTATACTTCAATGACAGCCAAGACAAGAGCCAAATTAGAAACAAACTCCCATTCACAATTGCCCTCCAAAATTAAAATACCTAAGAATACAGCTAACTATGGAGGTGAAATATCTCTACAAATAGAGCTACAAACCACTGCTCAAAAAAAATCAGAGATGACACAAACAAATGGAAAAACATTCCATGCTCATGGATGGAAAGAATCAATATTTTTCAAATGTCCATACTGCTCAAAGCAATTTATAGAGTCAATTCTATTTCTATTAAACCATCATTAACATTCTTCACAGAAACAGAGAAAACTATTTTAAAATTCATATAATACCAAAAAGAGCATCAATAGCCAAGGCAACTGTAAGTAAAAAGAAAAAAAATTAAAAACCAAGCTGGAGTCATCAGTGTACCTGACTTAAAACTATAATATAGGGCTACAGTAACCAAAACAAATGGGACTGGTACAAAAACAGACAGATAGACCAATGGAAAAGAATAGAGTACCCAGAAATAAGAACAACATGAACCTGTAACTGACTCATCATTGACAAATCAGGCAAAAACAAGCAATGGGAAGAGTACTCCCTATGCAATAAATAGTGCTGGTATAACAGGTTAGACATATGCAGGACAGGCCGGGCGCGGTGGCTCAAGCCTGTAATCCCAGCACTTTGGGAGGCCGAGACGGGTGGATCACGAGGTCAGGAGATCGAGACCATCCTGGCCTACACGGTGAAACCCCGTCTCTACTAAAAAAATACAAAAAAAAAAAAAACTAGCCGGGCGAGGGTGGCGGGCGCCTGTAGTCCCAGCTATCGGGAGGGCTGAGGCAGGGAGAATGGCGTAAACCCGGAGGAGGCGAGCTTGCAGGTGAGCGAGATTGCTCACTGCACTCCAGCCTTGGCGACAGAGCGAGTGGACTCTGACTCCAAAAAAAAAAAAAAAAAAAAAGACATATGCAGGACATTGGAAACTGAAACCTTTCTTTACACCATACAAAAAATTGTGTCAAGATGAATTAAATACTTAAATGTAAAACCCAAAATTATAAAAACCCTTGAAGTCAACCTAGGCAATACCAGTTAGGGCATAGGCATGGAAAAAGATTTTATGATGAAGAAGTCAAAAACAACGCCAACAAAAGCAAAAATTGACAAATTGGATCTAATTAAACTCAAGAGCTCATTCACAGCATAAAAAAAAAAAAAAAAAAAACCTGAATTTGTAAACCTAAAATAAAAGCTAAAAAATCAACGAAAAACAGCACAGTAACGTCAAAAAACAACAAATGGCACGTGATCATCTCAATTGTTAGAGCCAAAGAAATTTTGAAACTTTAATACCTTCTCATGATAAAACACTTAACAAAATAGTAATAAAAGGAAACTACTAATACTAATGCTAATAAAGACCATTTGTGAAAAGCCCACAGTTAATATTACACATAATGGTGAAAACCTGAATGCCTTCTAAGATTAGGAACAAGACAAGAACGTCTGCTGTCTTAGTTTATTCTGTGCTGCTATAACAGAAGATCAGAGAATGAGCAATTTACAAATAATAGAAATTTATTTTCTCGCAGTTCAGAATGCTAGGAAGTCCAAAAATAGGATGCCAACATCTGGTAAGGGCCTTCTTGCTTTGTCATCATATGGTGGAAGACATCACATGGCAGAACGAAAAAGAAAGAGACAGCAAGTGGGGATCAAACTTGGCCTTTTATAAGAAACTTACTCCCTTGATAATAAAACCTCCTCCACAATAACAGAACTGATCCATTCGTGAAAGTGGTGTTCACGTGATTCAAACACTTCCAATTATGCCCCACCTCCCAACATCATCAAATTGGAGATCAAGTTTCCAACACATGAACTTTGGGGCACATAGTCAAATCATATCACCTGCTTTTGCACTTCTATTCAACATAGTACAGAAAGCTCTTACCAGGGCTTGCCAGAGCAGTTAGGCAAGAAAAAAGAAAGGCATTCCTATGGGATAGAAATAAGTAAACTTATCTTAAGTAACAGAATATATGATCTAATATGTAGAAATCCCTAAATATTTTACACATACACACACACGCGCAAGTTAGAACAAATAAAAAATCAATACAAAGTCAACGTCCCCAAATCAGATGCATTTCTGTGCACTAACAGCAAACAATCTGAAAAGGAAATTCTGCTTACAATCTTTAAAAAGTATTAGAAATATATTTAACCAATGAGGTGAAATACTTGAGCACTGAAAACCATTAAATATTGCTGAAAGAAACTAATAAGACAATAGTGCATGGAAAGATAGCCAGTATTTATGAATTGCTATGCCTAGTATTATTGAGATGCTTATACTGCCCAAAGTGATCTCCAGATTTAATGCAATTGCTATCAACATTCCAAAGCTTTTTTGCAGGAGTAGAAAAGTTTATATTCAAATTCATACAGAATCACAAGGGACACAAAAAGTCAGAAAAAAGTCTGACAGAGGAAACCAACATTGTAGTACTCACACTTCCGTATGTCAATTTTACTAAAAGTTTACAGAAATCAAAATACCTTGATACTAGCATGAAGAGTGACAAATTGTTGAGTTGAATAATATAGGGGGCCCTCAAATAAGCCTTCACATGTGGTCAAATAATTTTCAGCAAGGGTGCCAATGCCATTCCATGGTGAAATATTATTTAACAATTTACATTGGGAAAGCTGAATATCCACATGCAAAGCAATGAAGTTGGATCCTTATCTTATAGTCTACACAAAAATTAACTCAAAATGAATAAAAGACCTAAATATAAAAGCTATACCTATAAAACTCGTAGAAAGAGACATAGGGGAAAATTTCTTGACCTTGCATCAGGCAGTGTTTTCTGGGGTATGACACCAAAAGTACAGGCAGCAAAAGAAAAAAAATAAATAGATTGGGCTACATCAAAACTAAAATCCGTGCCTCAAAAGACACAATCAACAAAGTAAAAATGTAACCTGCACCATGGGAAAAGTAATTTCAAGTCATATATCTGATAAGGGGTTGCATTAGACTGCGCATGCTCTTATAAGAAAATACCATAAACTGGATACCTTAAACAAATGAAATTTATTTTTTCACACTTCTGGGAGCTATAATTCCCAGATTAAGGATTGGAAGAATTATTTTATATTGAGGGCTCTCTTCCTGGCTTGCAGACAGCCAATTTTCTCTGTTTCTTCACATGATGGAGAGAGCAAGACAGCTGTCTTGTGTCTCATCTTACAGGAAAACTAATCCTCTCAGATCAGGGAACCACCCCATGACCTCATTGAACTTGTACATCCGTATGGGCCTTGTCTCTAAATATTGTCAAATTAGGGGTTAGGATTTCAACATGTGAATTTGGCAGGGACACAATTAACTGGACAGCAGGGGATGATTCGCATTCAGAACATATCAAGAACTCCTAAAACTCAAGACAAAAAAGACAACTTGATTTAAAAATGGGCCAAGGGTTTGAATACATATTTCTCCGAAAGAGATACACAAATGGTTAACAAGCACCTGAAATAAATACTCACCATCATGAATCATTAAGGAAATGCAAATCAATATCACAATGAGATACGTATTATATCCATTAGGATCACAATTATACAGAAAAAAAATACAAAGCTACAAGTGGTAGAAAGGATGTAAATATATAGGGAATCTTCTGAAATGCTAGAGGAAATGTAAAATAGTGCAGTTACTGTGGAAATCAGCATGGTAGCATGGTGGTTTCTCAAGAAATTAGAAATATAACTGTCATATCATATAGCAGTTTCACTGCTGAGTACATACACAAAATAACTGAAAGCAAGGACTTGAGATAACTGTACATGCATATTCATAGCACCATTATTCACAATAGCCAAAAAGTGGAAGCAAACTCAATGTTAACTGACAGATGAATGGATAGGAATAAAAAGATGTTGTATATGGACACAATGAATAAAAGGAAGAAAATTGTGATACATGATATAACAGCAATAACTTGAGAAAATTATTCTAAGTGAAATAAATCGGTAACAAAAGTACAAATATTGTATGATTTAATTTATATAAAGTACCTAGAGTAGCCAAATACATAAAGGCAGAAAATAGAATGGTGATTTCCATCAACTGAGAAGGAGGAAAAGGAAATTATAGGTTAGTGGGTACAGACTTTCAATTTTGCAAAATGCAAAGAGTACTGGAGATGGATGGTGGTGATGTTTTCACAACAAGTTAAATGTATTTAATGTCATTAAACTGTACAATTTTAAAAAGTTAAATTTAGTTATGATTATCTTACCATAATTTTAAAAACAATAAATAAATGTTGAAAGATAAAAAACTGTCACAGTTAATGTTATTTCCAAGTCACGTTGAATGAAATAGATTGGGGTAGAACTAGTTAAATACATATAGAGAACTCACATTACCAGATTTTTTTTTGCCCAAAGGAGCCATCTGTTCTCAGACTCAAAAATTGTGTCATTGTTAGTTTCTAAGTAATTCTCATACTTACATGTATTCAATGCAGAGCTTACAAAGACAGCAACTTACAGTGAACAACTAAATCAATTAAAATGACAGAAGGTACATATTAGGTAGTATTTTTACAACCCAGGGAAGCTATTGAAATAAGAAGATCCTAAGGGCCGGGCGCGGTGGCTCAAGCCTGTAATCCCAGCACTTTGGGAGGCCGAGACGGGCGGATCACGAGGTCAGGAGATCGAGACCATCCTGGCTAACACGGTGAAACGCCGTCTCTACTAAAAAAATACAAAAAAACTAGCTGGGGGAGGTGGCGGGCGCCTGTAGTCCCGGCTACTCGGGAGGCTGAGGCAGGAGAATGGCGTAAACCCGGGAGGCGGAGCTTGCAGTGAGCTGAGATCCGGCCAC
>NW_016823880.1:26706-29167 GCF_001698545.2 Rhinopithecus bieti | reverse complement strand
TAATTCAGAAAAAAAAAAAAAAAATATCTGTTGTGGTAGTTTGGTAGGTGAGTTGAAAGGGTGAAAATAAAATCAGAAAGAACAGGAGATCATTGCAGTAGCACAGCTGAGGCATCATGAAAGCCTTAACTAAGTGAGCGACAATGGAAGGAAAGACTAGAAGACATAATTGAAAAGATATTTAGGAGTATAATTGTTTGCATGTAATTGCTAATTTAATGTGATAAGTGAGATAGCAAGTGAACTTCCAAGTGACTTAAATGGGTTTCTACTTAAGTGAATCAGGTCAAAAATGTAATTATTGACTCATAGAAAGGATGTACTACAAAGAATAAATATACTTGATTTATGATGAGTTAATTTTGAAGTGATTTTTAGAAACATAGGTGATACTCTCTCATAGATAGTTGAATGTACAGATAAGAACTTAATTGTCTGAACTGCAGATACAAGTTTAAAGTGATCAGAACATTATATTTTGAATAATAGGTATGAATGACATTCCCATAAAAGCATATAGAATAGTAAACATAGCATAATACTAATACAAAAATTGAATAAGAATATCAAATAGACATACACATAAACACACATCAGAAAAAATGAAGAAAAATGATCAAGAGGCCAACATCTCTTAACAATGAAGATGCAAAGCTCTCACTGTTAGCCAATGGAATCCAATAGCATATTAAAATAATACAATGTTATTACCAAACACAGATTATTCTGAGAGAAAGGGTGTTTCACCATTAGAAAAACATATCAATGTAATTTACTATATTAAAATAATAAACAAGAAAATAATATAGTACTTAAAGAAATCACAAAGCATAGGATTGATATGAAAACCTATTTAAGAGTTAAAATAATAAAAACTCCTAGAAAGCCAGGAGTGAAAGGAGCTACAATGGAGTCCTATTATCTATAAACGCATGGGTTACTCAGAACTTTCCAGAAAATGGGCAGTAACTTCCAGGTCATTGCCTTGGAAAGGAGTGGTGACTTCTTTGGCATTGCTATTGCATTTGTAAACTGTGGTGGGAGTATCTTATGCTAATGAGCAATGAGGGCAACTAGGGATCACTTTCATCACCATCTGCTTGTTCCTGACGATTTCTTCATCTCATCCTGTCTGGACCAGATCCTGTTCAACCCTAGCAACGTCGTGACCAGGAAACAAATCCTGCTTGTTTCCTACCTCATTTCTCACTCAGAGATTAGATACTTCTCTTTAACCTTAAGGGGGCAGTAGAAGAGCAGGGGTCCATTTTCTGGAACTGAGTCTTGATAATTCTATAGGTGTAGGCCCTGCCTGGCATCAGAGTAGTAAAAATCTCTGGTACCTAATCTGAGGGGCACGATGGCAGATTATCTTCATTTTCCAGGTCAGATGATTGTATGGGTTGGAAGCCTTTTGCCAGCATCACCTTTATGTGGAATGTAGAAAATATAAACTTAGGAGGTTAAATAAGAAAATTATAATTACAAGGAAGAGAAAAATTAATGTTCCTAGGCTCACCCACAGCATCATGTTATTTATCTATGTGCTCATGAAATAATAACTTTAAGTCTTTTTGGAGTAAATTCCAAAGTGTAAGCCATGGTACCTTACTCTTATGCCTATGGGGACTTATAAGAAATCAGTTTAATCCTGGACAGGTGTACCCAGCTAGGGATCTCATAAAATTTAATAGCAGTGAGGATACTTAACAATACCTGATAGTATGGCCCTCCCATTTTGCTTGTAATTGATCCTCAGGGAATTCTTCTTTTAAGTTTTAGTAAGACTAAGTTTTGAGGAGGAGACAATACTTTATTTCTATATTCTTGAAGGTCTTTGTGAACCTAGCCTAAATTGTAAATGGGACAGAGTAAGGCATGTGTGACCCCCTTTTTCCTCTTATGGCCCCGGGTAGTTTTCTTAGGTTTCTTTGGGATTCCCTTTGCCCAAGGGAATTAGAGTGAAAATACATATAGCCAATTTAACATAACCTACTAGGCCAGACAGGAATGGAAGTGGGCATGCACTCATTAGCCCATAAAATCTTTCTAAGTTATACAAAATCAAAACTAAAAGCCAAAATCAGATTATATGTCAGGTAAAACCAAAAGCACAGAATCACACTGTGTTGTGGAAAAACACTGTTTCCGTGGACATCTAAGACAAAACACTAGCGTCAGGCCAGAACAACAAAACTAGAGGGGAAAAGTTACAGGAGCTGATGAAAAGCTAAAGGATACAGTCATCATGCTATAACTTTGAAAACGGAGAAAAAGCTAAAAGAAGTGAGACACAATTGATTTGTTTTTCTAAGACCAGCCGAGCGGGCACAAAAGAACCAGCGAGCAGGCAAGGGTAGGAGCAAAACTGCAAATTTATTTTGGTCACCTAGCTTCAGGGGAAGAAGGTGGGTAGGGAGAGGTCTGTCGGCCTCCAGCAAAGGAGGCCGAGAGAGTCACC
>NW_016823880.1:15675-25645 GCF_001698545.2 Rhinopithecus bieti | reverse complement strand
ATCCATAACTTACTTCACACCTCTGTTTTCTACTCACTAGTTTCTTTATATTGAACCTCCCTTTTAATAACTTCTTAATTTGATGAAAATACTCTTTTCCTAGTGAAAAAACACATTGTCTTTGGCACATATTATATAAAGCTAGGGAGCAAGATTCTGAACTGCCCACCAGACATTGTAATTCTATAGATTAAAACTATTTTACAATTATATAATTTAAACTATAAAGAAACTCACTATTTAAACCCATTTTAACAACTCTAAACCATATCAACATCAACATCAGTGGTTTACCTAGGTAAAAATCTTAAAGTTAAATTTTAGAAGACACAATATTCTCTTCAAACTAACAGATTTAGACGTCTTAGTTGTTTAATTGACCAGAACTCATTTATTTATAAGCCAATTTGATAGCATGCCAGATACAACACACATCACACAAAGTAACCTATACTAGACAATTGGATCCAAGTAATTTATAAAATCGGGACTCATCTACCTGGCCAAATTTTGTTTGCCCCAGTAGGTATGAAAGACAGCAAGAGGTAGGGAAAGTGATTACATAATATCACATAAAGAAGGGAGAGGGTGAACTTCATTGCTCAAGGGGAGACCCTGGGGTTCCCAAGCAACCAAAGAGTTCACCCAGCAGTGAAGACACTAAAGAAAAATGTTAAAGCAGCCATTGGTATGCCACTTTGAGGAGCTGTTCATCAGGTCAGAGATCCAAGCCTCCCAGGAAACTTACTTGAGCAAGGCTGCTCGTTGGGGCTAGTAGAAGGAAGTTAGCTCTAGTATTGATGGGAAGCTTTTGCTCTCACTGGGGTGGTTGGGAAATTCTAATTGCCAGTGGCCCTTTTGCTTATAGTATGTACACTGATTTTGGCCCAGGGGCTGGGATGTTGGGGGCTCTTCTCTGGGCATCCTAGATGCTGATCTCATGACACTTTCTTTCTCAAGATGGGTAATTCTGTGGTGGAAAGGGGCTAAAGCAACTATTAACAAATGTGCTTTTAGCTGTCTCTCTTTTCCTGCCTCTATGGTTGTAACTTTAAAGGCTACGTTTAAAGTCTACCTCACAAGGGTTTGAGGTCCAACTGGTGCTTTTTGTAGCTTTCTCCTAATATCAGAGACAGATTAAGTAACAAAATGTATACATAGTAGAGCTTGCCATTCTTGAGAGTCTTGGTCTGCATTAGAATATTTTCTGAGTGCCTTAAAGAAATGACCCTGAAAAGATCAGGATTTTGTCTTTTCCCCGATTTATTTTCTAACTTCATCATAATTGACTGGCTTAACCACACACATTTACTTTTGTTATTGTTTTGTTTACTTTTAATTTAATTTAATTTAATTTTAAGTTCTGGGATACATGTGCAGGATGTGTAGATTTGTTACATAGGTAAACATGTGCCATGGTAGTTTGCTGCACCTATCAACCCATCACCTAGGTATTAAGCCTGGCATGCATTAGTTATTTTTTCTGATGTTCTCCCTCCCCCGCCTCTCCCTGCAACAGGCCCCAGTGTATGTTGTTCCCTTCCTGTGTCGATATGTTCTCATTGTACAGCTCCCACGTATAAGTGAGAATATGTAGTGTTTGGTTTTGTGTTCCTGCATTAGTTTGCTGAGGATAATGGTTTCCAGCTGCATCCATGTCTCTGCAAAGGACATGATCTTGTTCCTTTTTATGGACAGACTATTCCATGGTATACATGTACCACATTTTCTTTATACAGTCTATAACTGTTGAGAGTTTGGGTTAATTCTATGTCTTTGCTATTGTGATTAGTGCTGCAATGAACACACGTGTGCATATATCTTTATAATGAAAAGATTTTTATTCCTTTGGGTATATGCCCAGTAATACAATTGCTAGGTCAAATGATATTGCTGGTTCTAGGTCTTTGAGGAATCACCATACTGTCTTCCACAATGGTTGAACTAATTTATATTCCCACTATCAGTGTAAAAGTATTCCATTTCTCTACGGCCTCACCAGCATCTGTTGTTTCTTGACTTTTAATAATTGCCATTCTGACTGGTGTGAGATGGTATTCCATTTTGGTTTTGATGTGCATTTCCCTAGTGATCAATGATATTTAGCTTTTTATCATATGTTTATTGGCTGCATGAATGCCTTCTTTTGGGAAGTGTATGTTCATGTCCTTTGCCCACTTTTTAATGGGGTTGTTTGATTGTTCTTATAAGTTTGGTTAAGTTCCTTGTAGATTCTGGATATTAGACTTTTGTCAGATAGATAGATTGTAAAAAATTTCTTCCATTCTGTAGGTTATCTGTTCACTCTGTTGATCGTTTATTTTGCTGTGCAGAAGCTCTTTAGTTCAGTTAGATCCCATTTGTCAAATTTTGCTTTTGTTGTTGTTTTAACATTTTGGTCATGAAATCTTTGCCTGTGCCAATGTCCTGAATGGTGTTGCCTAGATTTTCTTGTAGGGTTTTTATAGTTTTGGCTTTTATACTTAAGTCTTTAATCCATCATGAATTAATTTTTGTATGAGGTGTAAGGAAGGGACCCAGTTTCCATTTTCTGCATATGGCTAGCCAGTTCCCTCAGCACCATTTATTGAATAGGGAATCTTTTCCCCATTTTTTGCTTTTGTCAGGTTTGTGGGAGATCAGGTGGTTGTAGATGTGTGGTTTTAGTTCTGAGTTCCCTATTCTTTTCCATTGGTCTTTTGCATCTGTTTTTGTACCAGTGCCATGCTGTTTGGGCTACTGTAGCCTTGTAGTATAGTTTCAAGTCAGGTTGCATGATGCTTCTAGTTTTGTTCTTTGTGCTTAGTATTATCTTGGCTATAAGGGCTCCTTTTTTTCTCCATATGAATTTTAAAGTAGTTTTTTTCTGATTCTGTGAAGAATGTCAATGGTAGTTTATTGGGAATAGCATTTAATCTATAAATTACTTTGGGCAGCATGGCCATATTCACAATATTATGTTTTCTTATCCATAAGCATAGAATGTTTTTCCATTTGTTTGTGTCCTCTCTGATTTCCTTGAGCAGTGGTTTCATGATTTGGCTCTCTGCTTATCTGTTGTTGATGTAGAGTAATGCCTGTGATTTTTGCACATTCCTTTGGTATCCTGAGACTTTACTGAAGTTGCTTACCAGTTTAAGAAGCTTTTAGGTTGAGAGTATGGGCTTTTTAGATATATGATCATGTCATCTCCAAATAAAGACAGCTTATCTTCCTCTCTTTCTATTTGAATACACTTTATTTCTTTCTCTTGCCTGATTGTCCTGTCCAGAACTTCCAATATTGTGTTGATTAGGAGTGATGAGAGAGGGCATCCTTGTCTTTTGCTGGTTTTCAGCTTTTGCCCATTCAGTATGATACTGCCTGTAGGTTTGTCATAAATGGTTCTTATTATTTTGAGTTAGGTTTTATCCATACCTTGTTTATTGAGAGTTTTTGACATGAAGGGATGTTGAATTTTATCAAAGACTTTTACTGTCTCTATTGAGATAATCTTGTGGTTTTGTCTTTAGTTCTGTTTATGTGATGAATTACATTTATTGATTTGTGTATATTCAACCAGCTTTGCATCCGGGGATGAAGCTGACTTGATCATGGTGAATAAGCTTTTTGATACGCTGCTGTATTTGGTTTGCCAGTATTTTATTGAAGATTTTTGCATTGATATTCATCAGGCATATCAACCTGAAGTTTTCTTTTTTTGGTTTTATCTCTACCATGGTTTTGGTATCACGATAATTATGACTTCATAGAATGAGTTGGGGAGAAGTTCCTCCTTGTCAGTTGTTTGTAATCATTTTGAAATAAATGGCATCAGTTCCTCTTTGTACCTCTGGTATAATTCAACCATAAATCCATCTGGTCCTGGCTTTTTTGTTGTTGTTGTTGTTGTTATTGGTTGGTAGACTACTTATTACTGCCCCAATTTCAGAACTTCTTCCTGGTTCAGTTTTGGGAAGGAGTATGTGTCCAGGAATTTACCAATTTCCTCTAGACTTTCTAGTTTATTTGCATAAAGGTGTTCATAGTATTCTCTCATGTTTATATTTCTTTGAGTTCAGTTGTGATATCCCCTTTATCATTCTTTATCATGTCTATTTGATTCTTCCCTCTTTTCTCCTTTGTTATTCTAGCTAGTGGTTTATCTATTTTATTATTTTTTTTCAAAAAAACAGCTCCTGCATTTGTTTATTTTTTGAAGGACTTTCTGTGTCTCTATCTTTTTTCAGTTTGGTCTGATCTTGGTTATTTCTTGTCTTCTGCTAACCTGAGGGTTTGTTTGCTCTTGGTGGTTGTGATGTTAAGATGTCAATTTGAGACCACAAAGATTTTTGTCTGCATTTTCTCTATGGCACAGCAAGCAGAGGACAATACTTGCAAATCATGACAATTAACTTAAAGAAAATGGGCAATGTATTTAACTCCTGCATACATTTTTCTGGATCCTCTGTAACCTGACCACATTTCTTATTGTATAAAGCTAAATCACACATAGAAAATGACATATGTACTATGAATATTCTCCCATGCATCAGCTACCTCCCAGAGTGGACATAGGTTTGACTTTAAAGGCTGATTAGTACCCAGTGGTACTAGTTGGGTTTACTTCCTTGGACAGAGGCTGGTATACACTGAGGTGAATTTGATAAGGGGGAGGGGTGCCTGGTAACCTTGGTACGGAATCCTTTATTTACATACTGGATATACCCTTCTCAGAATTGATGAAATAAGTAGACTACCCAGGGGTAGGCCTTCTAGGGGAGCTGCTAGGAGGGGATCCCTTGGGCATGACTTTCTGGTGCCTGAAATTAACAGAAACCAGTATAAGGCCATAAAAGCCTTTACACAAGGGACCTCCTTCCATTTTCCTTTTATTAAAACAAACAAGCAAACAAACAAACAAACCAAAAAACAAAAACAGAATAAGTTCAGATGTAAAATAGCAATATAATGTATAGGACCACGTTTAGACCAAATCTCTTGGTTTTCTAATTTTTATTGGACCCGAGAGGTGTTGCAATAGGAAAGTAGTTTCTGTTTTTTGAGCTGAATTTCAAATGCTCTAACAGCCTAAAAGACATGCTAGTGGTAAGTCCTCTGAGATACCTATCATTATTCCCATGTCTAACAAGGATTTCTATTTATCACAGAAGTTTTTCTAAGTCAAATGCGAGGAAAATCAACTTGTCTTTAATTATTTTTTTTCTTTTAGATTATCACTTCCTGTAGAGAAGGTGCAAGTAAGGTATTATGAAAGGGGTTACAAGCATTTGTCAGTGAATAAAGCATGACAAAAGAAGTATTTCTACTAAGCAAAATATAGAAAGAAAAGTGTAAATAAAGTGACAATAAGAAAATAAGTTGCTATTATAAAATATAATACCTTTAAGGCAGAACACAAGAAAAGGCAAACCCCTAAACTGGTTTTCTACCCTACAGTCTTAAAACGAATGCCAATACTGAAAACACTGGAGCATCCAGGGGACGACTAACAATACCAAATGCTCAAAACTCAGAGTACCCAACTACTAACCAATGAGGGTTCCCAAACCAAATGCCAGAAACCCCACAGTATTCAGGGGTTGAAAAATGCCAAAAACCCTCAAGCATCTAGGGGGTGACCAACAGTGAACCCCAAAGGCCTAGCTGGGGACACAGAACAGCATGACCCTGGAATTTCATAGTCAACACAACAGAGGGTATCTTAAAATCAATTGTCCTGCCTTAAACATTGCCCAGGGAGTCAAAGCAAAATAATAACAATAATTTTAAAAAGGACTGCAAACAAAACGTACATTTTAGGACTGAAACTAAAATGACTGGTAGAGCAATAAAATGCTGTCAGAGGAAAAAGACCAGGGAAAGGGGTGATAAAGACATGGTTCAGGGCACACAAAAAGGGACTTTTCAACTCAGGACCTAGCCAAAAGCTTTTATTCCCTAGCTTAACCAATACTGTGGTGGAAGGGCAGAGGGGAGATTCACTCATCTGCAGGAGCCAAAATGGTGCTTATCAGTCTTCCACGTGTGACCTGGGTGACGGTCTCTACAGGTTCCCTCAGCTTGAGTGGGTTGTGCTGCCACATGGGGACAGACACAATGACTAGTGACCCGTTGGCCTGCTAGCCAGAAAGGTGGGTCCCCCATAAGGTGACAGTGTTATGGTTGCTTGTCCATTCACTCAGGTCTACTGCCCACCAGGAAAGATGATGGTTCTTCAAAGAGCCTTTGGCTAGTGTTATAGCTCTGGCACTGATTACCGTCTCACCATTTTTTGTAAATCACTGCCTCTTGCTGTCTTGCTGTCCTACTGACCACTATGTCTCCATCTATCTCCAATTACCACTCTCTGTTTTCTCTCTGCCTCTTTTCTGATCACTGCTGGCTCACTGGCTCACCACTGATCACTGTTCTGTCTGTTGTCTCACTGCCGTATCGGTCACTGCCTTTTTCTTGTCATCTTCATCACTTCATGGTAGCCAGATAAGGCAGGACAGGCAAGTGACAAATCTGGGGCTTAGCTTGAGAGGGTTCTTGGCTTTGCCCAGGAAGTAATTCAAGGTGAGCCAGTGGTATTAGACAGCAATCTTTTCTTGAACATTACTGCTCATTGTGGAGGAGGGCTAACTCATAGGCAGTGTGCCCAGAGTCAGCAATATATGGGCTCTTGACTACTGTAATTGTACTCACACAAACCCACTTAGAATTACATATAAATGATCAGGTAGTCAATGCAAATTGAGGACTGAGTCATTTAGAATTTTCCAGGAAAAGAGTGGAACCTTCTAGGTAATTGCTATGGAAAGTGGTGGTAAGTTCTGAATTGTTGTTATGGCACTTGCAAATTGTGATGTAACTGGTGGGAATATCTTATGCTAATTAGCAATATGGACAGCTGGGGATTGCTTTCATCGTCATCTTCTGCTAGTTTCTTCATTCTGACTGGACCAGATTCTATTTTCGTCAGGAGGGTTGTGATCAGAAAACAACTCTTTCTGGTAAACTACCTCACATCTAGAAAAATTGGATGTAATAAAATTGTAGGTAACAAAATTGTATATATACTGTTTAGTCATAAACAGTATATATATATATACACACTATATATATACTATATATAGTATATATACAACAAACAGTATATATACAACATTTTCATAACATTAATGTTGTGTAACATTTTCATATATTTTGTATAACATATATACATTACATAACATATTTTGTATAACATACATAACATTATATGTTGTATACATTATATGTTGTATACATATAATGTTGTATACATATAATGTTGTATAACAACATTTTCATCAAGGTCAGAGTTATGTGGTAGCTTTTATAACACTGTAGCCCAACACAATGGGCTTATTCTGTTTAGATTTATTCTGTTTAGATATCTTGCATACACAAATACCATTATGTTACAATTGCCTACAACATTCAATGCAGTAACCTGCTTTACAAGTTTGTAGACTAAGAGCTATACTAGATAGTCTAGATTTGTAGTAGACTGTATCATCTAGATTTATTTAAGTAAACTCTATGATTTTTGCACAATGACAAAATCCCCTAAAACATTTCTGAGGATGTATCCACATCATTGATGTGTGACTCTATATGTGTGCGTGTGTGTATGTGAGTGTACACACAGACAGTCCCAATTTAGAATCTTTTACCTTATGATTTCTCAACTTTAAGATGTTGTGAAATCATCATAATTTCTACATGACATACAATAGTCTATAAATTAAATGAGATATTCAGCAGTTTATTATAAAATAGGCCTTATGTTAGATGATTATGTCCTACTGTGCACTACTGTAAATCTTCTGAACACATGTAAGACAGACTAGGCTAAGCTCTGATGTTTAGTAGGTTTGGTGTATTAAAGACATTTTTGACTGAAATGACTGATAATATTTTACATTTATAATGAGTTTATTGGGACATAACCCCATAATAACTGCAAGACCTCTCTCTGTCTCTCTGTGTGTGTGTATTTATGTATGTATGTGTTTACACACACATTTATATACATATGCAAATGTAAATATTATTAAATTTGTCACTTGAAAAATTACTTTTTGCTCAGTTTTCCCAGCATTACAATTTATATCCTATATGATCACATCAATGTATTTGCATGTAAGTGTCTACAATGAAACTAAGATGTTTATCTTTACAGAGGTACATAATTATATGAAGATTATAAAAGTGATGGTGAGACACTGCATCAATGAAAACCAAAGATATTTCAAAATTAAAACATCATTTAGAAGTCACATCATTTAGGCCAGGTGCGGTGACTCACGCCTGTAATCCCAGCATTTGGGAGGCCAAGGTGGGCGGATCATGAGGTCAGGAGATTGAGACCATCCTGGATAACACGGTGAAACCCCGTCTCTGCTAAAAAAAATTAGTCAGACGTGGTGGCAGGCACCTGTAGTCCCAGCTACTCAGGAGACTGAGGCAGGAGAATGGCGTGAACCCTGGAGGTGGAGCTTGCAGTGAGCCAAGCTCATGCCACTGCACTCCAGCCTGGGCAACACAGCGAGACTCCATCTCAAAAAAAGATAATAATAATGATAATAAAAATAGAAGTTACTTTACTTAGAAGTTAAGTTAATAATTTACAAAGATAATTAAATATATATATTTTAATAAATGATTTGAATATCAAAGTATTAACAGAGCTAGAGATATTGATTCAACGCACAAATATTATTGTAAAAGTTGCCTTATATTTGCTTGTTTTAAATGTTAAAAGTGAAGGGAAATATTTGTGTTTATATATCTTATAATTTTGTCAGAAAAAAATGCTATAAAATTAACATTTCACCTATTCTTAGTTTGTTTTAAGAATTATTACATAATTATAATTATACCTTCAATGTTGTAAATATAAGAAAATAATAAATTTATTTTGTAACCACGTTATAGGAAAGAATTCCATTAAAATATTTTTCGATATTTACTAAAAACATTTTATCATATTCACATTTCCTCATTTTCCTCAGTGTGATCCCTACCTCCATAAAGGATATAGATCAAATGCTAAAACAAGCATTTTATTTAATGATGAAGTATTATAGGCATTCATATTTATGTTAAGAACAAGAAAAATATATCTGCTTTCAGTTCTACAGCTGGGATTATATTGGAGATCCTAGTGAATAAAAGACAAGTAAAAGGTATAGACATTGGGAAAAAGACAACAAGCTGTCACTATTTATAGACAATAATCTGTTCATTGTATAACTCTAGGTAATTAAACTAATATACCAAAAAAATGAAATAATGGTGAATTTCAGCTATGTAGCTGAATATAAGCTCAACATATAAAGATACTTACTTATTTTTTCTGTATGCCAGTAATAAGCAATTTGAAAATATAACTGAAAGATAATTCTGTTTACAATATAGAACACAACTATAATACATCATATGAATGAACTTAGCAATAAATATTTACAATTTTTACTTACCACACTTCAAAAAAGCACCTTAAATATATGTGCTTTTATATATAACAAATATGTTAATGGATGAAAAAACTCAGCATTTAAATTTTTTATCTTTTCCCAAATTATTTATAAGTTCGATGGGACTCCATTTCAAAATCTAAAACAATCTTCCATGGCACATGAGAAGCTGATTGTAAAATATGTATGGAAAAGTAAATATACAACAATAGCCAATAATATTTTGAAAACTAAAAATAAAGAAGAAAGGCCTGTCCTATCAATATCAATATATATTTAAAAGTTTTTAATTAATTAATTCATTCATCTGATTACCATATATTTGAAACTGTTATGTCTCACTCGAGATTCATTGTGAATGAACTGACATTTTTCCCACATGGAGCTTACATTCTAGTAGGAGGGATAAATAATAAACAATTAATAAAAAAACAAGTAAATATATAATATTCCACAGCACACTAAGTGCTATAAAGAAAAAA
>NW_016823880.1:7317-13875 GCF_001698545.2 Rhinopithecus bieti | reverse complement strand
TCTGTTTTCTTCAGATTCACCTGCTTCTTTTCCTCTCCTTCCATTCTCTCCCAAGCACAATCAATGACGTTTGTGCTCCTGGTGAAGATGTTTCTCTACCAAAGTGGTTCCTGACAAGCTCATAATTAACCTCCACATTGCTAAGTAAAGTGGACAACCCTCAGGTCTTGTCTTACTCCACTTTTTAAATTTGACTTTTGGTACAGCACAATCTCTTCATTCGCTTGGCATCTCATTACAATCTATCTTTCAGTCTTTTCCCCTGTTTTCCTTTTGTCTACACAACTTCAAAATTTAGAAGACCTCAGTAACCAGTCTTCATAACTCTTCTTTTTTCTATCTTTATTCCTTTTTTTGTGGGCTCTTGTTCACCTATGATTTTAAATACTATCCATATACTGATGACTCTGAAATGTATATCTGTAGCCTGGACCACACTCCTGAGATAAGAGTCTCATGTATCCAAATGCCTACTTGACATATGATCTGGGATATCTAATAGGCATCTCCAACTGAATACATCATAAATGGAGTCCATTCTTTGCAAAATAGGACCAGTAAATGGCAACAGCAAATCATTCAATTCATACTTGAGTCCTATTCATTTCTCAGATGGTTTGAGATACAATCATCATTTCATCAGAAAATCCTATCAGTTCTGCCTTCAAAACAAATTAATACTCTGACCACTTTTGCTTCCACTTTCACTACTAGTTCATACACCAGCATATCTTCTACATTATTCCAATAGTTACCTAACTGACTTTCCTGTTTCTTTGCTCCCCCGCCCCCCACAGATATGTATGCACATGTGACTCAAAGGGACCCTGTTAATATAGGTCAGATTCCACAACTCAAAAATCTCCAATTTCTTCCCAGTGCAATAAGAACAAAAGTAAAGCTATTTCAAAATGGCTAAAACACTGTACATGTTCTCAGGCTTCGCAACATTCCCTGTCTGCTCTCTCTGATCTAGCTACTATTTTTTGAATATAAACACCAAATCTGGAGAGTGTCTATATTCATTCTTCTTTTTGCCTGAAAATGTCTTACCCCCAATTTCAAGTGGCTAATACCCTCACTTCTTTCAGGTCCCCAGCATTCTTTATCCATTTAACTTGTTTCAGTTTCTGTATTGCACATGATTACCATCTGATATATATATATATGTCTGTTAACCCCTCTAGAATGCAAGCCTCATGAAAGGCAATGTCTTTATCAGTATTATGCATTGATGTATCTCCAGAACCTAAAATATTCCTTGTAATAAAATAGGTATTAGTAAATATAAATTGGCTGTATGAATGAATATATAAATGAAGTAATAGAAGGTGGAGGAATAAAGAAAGCAAGAAGAAAAGATAGAGCAGGAATACAACCTATTCTGTCATAAATATTAGCTCAAAATATAAGAAACATTGCAGGCAAGGTAGAGAAGGCCTAAGTTTTCTTTGCTTTTGTGTGTGTGTGTGTGTGTGTGTGTGTGTGTGTGTGTGTGTGTTTATGGGAGAACTAAGAAAATGTATATGCTCAAGGGAAAGAGAAAATAAAGAAGAAGTTTAAGATTAGCATATAATTGGAGTCATCAATAAAAGTTGGAGGTAAAAAGTTGGAACCAAATTTGGTGAAGACATCATGCATGGACTAGAACAAGATAATTAAATAATTTTAAAAAACCCAAAAAGTTGGTACCTGTACATGAGATTAGTTTGTAGAGTAAAGGGCAAAAATGTAAGATAAATATTCTCTATTGCCTCTAGATTTCCTGTGCATTTCTGACAAATCATCTGAAGTCATTCAGTGTGGTGGAATGAGGAAAACAATACAAATTGAAAACAAATTATAAATAATGAGAAAGAAAGCATGGTACAAGCACATAGAAGTCTGAATGACAGCAATAAAGAGTCATTCAATATTGGAAACTATGATGTCACAGGGGTCCAGAAGTGCTCAGAAACTAAGGTGTAGGAAAAGAGAATTTGATGGTTGTAGTAATAGAGAATTATTGACTTAAGACACATGATGTTGAGAAAAGACAGTCAATAGGAATGGCAAGAGAATAACTAATATGATATATCTAAGAGTTGGCTGGATATGAAACTTAGAGACTTTAGAGCCAAGGGTGATTTTGAATAGTAAATGAATGGAATAAAGTTATCAAGAGACTTGAGGTCATTTTGGAGCTGGGAGATCAGGTATAGCGGGCAAAGAGACATTTCCTGAACATTGAATGAGCTTGCTAACTTGCAGTAAATGTACATGTTAGAAGAACGTATTGTTTGTTGTTGCCTGAGGTCTAGTGGAATATAATTTCTTCTTAGCATGATCCACCACTTTATTGCTTCTAGCTTCTCTTTTGGCCTCTATTACTCTTTAGTGCTTCATATTACGTTGGTTTGTTGCTGATTCATGTCAGTTATGAAAAGAGGGGAAGGGGTAGTGAATATTGAAGACCTGGACAAACACTGACCTGTTCTAGCTGTTTTGTTTTATAACAACTTTGTGAAGGTATGATTCATATATTATACAATTCAATGACCTTTAGTACATTTGCAGAGTTGTACAACAGTTACCACTGTCTAACTCCAGAATATTTCATTAACCCAAAAAAAAACCCCCCAACCTTTTGTGGTCATCCCCCAAATCCTTCCCCCCCCCCTTTTTTTTTTTTTTTTTTTTTTTTTTTTGAGACAGAGTCTCGCTCTGTCGCCCAGGCTGGAGTGCAGTGGCACGATCTCGGCTCACTGCAAGCTCCGCTTCCCGGGTTCACGCCATTCTCCTGCCTCAGTCGCCCGAGTAGCTGGGACTACAGGCACCCGCCACCATGCCTGGCTAATTTTTTTGTATTTTAGTAGAGACGGGGTTTCATCGTGTTAGCCAGGATGGTCTCGATCTCCTGACCTCGTGATTCGCCCGCCTCGGTCTCCCAAAGTGCTGGGATTACAGGCGTGAGCCACCAGGCCCGGCCCATCCACCCTATTCTTAAGCACAAAATAATCTACTTTTGGTCTCTATATTTACCTATTGTAGATAGTTCACATAAGTAGAAATATACACTATGTGATCCCTTGTGCTACCCTTTCACTTCGCATAATGTTTTAAAGGATTATCCACGTTGTAGCATACATCAGCATGTCTTTCCCTCATATTGCTGAATAATATTCTATTATGCTATGGTCTGAATGTTTGTGTTCCCAAAAAATACATACACTGAAGACTAACCACCAAGGTGATGGCATTAAGAGGCGTGGCTTTTGGAAAGTGATTAGATCATGAGAACCGAGCCCTCATAAATGGGATTACTACCCCAATAAGAGAGGCTTGAGGGAGCTTGTTTGTTCTTTTCACCATGTGAAGACAGAGCTTGAAAGCACTATGAGAAGCAAGACCTCACCAGACACTGTTGACATCCTGTACTTGGACTTCTCTGTTCCCAGAACTGCGCGAAATAAATTTCTATTGTGTATAAATTAAGAAGTCTAAGGTATTTTGTTATAGCAGCCTGAATGAATGAAGACATATTGTATGAATATACCATATTTTATTTGTCCATTTATCACTTTATGGACAATTGGGCTGTTTCTATTTTTTATATTAAAAATAATGTAGCCATTAATATTTTATAAAGACTTTAGTGTGGAAAAAAGTTTTAATTTCTTTTTGGTATATACCTTGGAATGGAATTGCTGAATTATATGTTACTACCTAAGGAATGACCAGACTGTTTTCAAAGGGGCTGAAAAATTTTACATTCCTGTCAGTAATGTACGAAGAATCCCATTTCTCTGCATCCTAGACAACACTTGTTATTATTTATCTTTCTAATGACAAGCATCACAGTGTATTTGAAGTAGTATCTCATTGTGGTTTGATTTTCATTTTCCTTACCACTAATAATGTTGAGCATCTCTTCATGTGTGTATTTGTCCTTCCTACATCTTATATGAAAATGTATATTCTGATTCTTTGTCTTTTATGGTAGAGTTATAATAATTATATATCCTAGTTACAAGTTCCTTTTATATATATATATGATTTGCAAAACATTTTCACTAGATGGGTTGCCTTTTACTTTCTTGACGGAATTCTTTGAAGTTCAAAATTTTTAACTTTGATAATGTCTAGTTTATGTATTGTTGGTCCTTATGCACTTCATATCATATCTGAGAAACTAATGTGTAATCCACGGTCACAAAGGTTTATGCTTGGGGGTTTTTTAACCCCTAAAAGTCGTTTATAAAATGAAGTTAGTATTTGGAGTAAGAAGTATCCATTAGATGAAGACTTTCAGAAAGCAATGTTCTAAAAGCAAGTTTGATTTTCTTTTCTTTTCTTTTATTTTTTTGAGATGGAGTCTCGCTCTGTTACCCAGGCTGGAGGGCAGTGGCACTATCTCAGCTCACTGCAAACTCCACCTCCCAGGTTCACGTCATTCTCCTGCCTCAGCTTCCCGAGTAGCTGGGACTACAGGAGCCCACCACTGCGCCCGGCTAATCTTTTGTATTTTTAGTAGAGACGAGGTTTCACCGTGGTCTCGATCTCCTGACCCCGTGATCCACCCACCTTGGCTTCCCAAAGTGCTGGGATTACAGGCGTGAGCCACCGCGCCCGGCTTTGATTTTCTTTTAAACTTATTCTGTTTCATCTTGTTTGTTTGATTGTTTATTTTCATTGGAGGACAATGAAAGCCTGCACTGCTCTGACAATGGATTATGCTAGTGTTAATACAGGGATCTTTAAAAGGTAAAATTAAGTGAAGGGAAAAAGCAAGAGACAAGGCAAAAAATGATTTTATTAAAATTGTCAGGGGCAGTGTAGGTCATGGAAGAAGGAGAGAAATTAAGGAATACCAAGTAAAGAAACCGCAAAAACTTGGAGTAAAAGAATTGCACCCTTTAACAAAAACAAAATGTGGTTGCCAAGATAACAACACATTTTCTACGTTTTTAAACTATTCCATTTTGTCAAACCATGAAAAAAGAAACAATGCAATGTTAAAGCACAGAAATAATATACAGGGAGTCATCGTGGCAGGGAAAGAAGATAAAAGCCTAGGTGATGGAGGAGAGGTAGCATAAAGAGCAGAGCTGATTCTTAGCTCAGATAACATGTGAAATAAAAGTAGACAAAACATACAAGGGATAGCAAAAAACAGAGGATTAACATAAGAGCAAGGAGAAACTTGGCTTAATGAAGTCAAAGATAAATGAAACATAAATATAAAAGAAGACTACCTGTAAGAAATATGATAAGTGATTTATACGAGTTACTACTCTGGAAATCTTTGGGCAGAAAAGCTATACCTTACCTTTCATTGCACTCAGTAAACATTGAATGATTAACCTATGTTCCAATATGATTAATAAGCAATTAAAAATTCAATTTTCATTTCTCTATGAGAACTATCTTCCCTGTTGGACAGTTTTCGTAGTCCTGGGTGTACTTCTTACTACTGGTTACTCTATTTATACTTCTGTTAAATTTGCTGTCTTATCCTTAAAACTTATTAGCTATTGTTTATGAAATTTTTCAAAGGCTACTCAGCTATGTCAGAGCTGATACGCTTATTTGGTCTAGAAATGAGAACACTAATTACCCTTTTTGTAATATTTTAGAAGAAAATATTTTGACAACTATGCTATTCTGTCATAGTTCATGATACAGAAACTAATCTAATGGAAAGAAGGGGAAGAGTAGTAAACAACCTGGGGCAGAGGATTCCATTAATTGATTAATCAACAGTTATTAATGAAGTTTTAAAAAGACATTTAATACTTTGCAAATAACCTGTGATTCATCACAATAACCACACACACAAACACACACACACACACACACACACACACACACACACACACACAGAGAATTTTCTCCAGACCAGAGAATAACACTGGAACGAAATATGAGGGTACTATAGAATTTCTGCAGTTAGATCCATTCACTTTTTTATTATTGATATTTCTCAGGTTTATGGAAAAGGAGAGTAAGTGTCCATGTAGCATGTTACTATGCATGCCATTTGGTCTGCCACTGAATTACTAAAATAACTGAACTTGTGATCCCATTCATTACTCATTCTTTGATTTATGATCTATCTATTTAATTAATACAATTATTACCATTCAGACCACAGTAAGACACATTGAATGGATATAGTCTTAGAGTAATTAACTATTCAATCTGTTAAGATGCAAACAATGGTTAATGATCTTTGAATTTCAGTTATTAAACTTCTTGGTTCAATGCAAGTCAGAGAGTTGTATTTTGTTTTCTTATAATAACAAAAAATAAATATAAGGTCACTGAAAAAAATAGATATGTGGTCAGGTCTAAAAAGAATAAGAAAACAAAAATCACTCAAAATGTCACTTCCCTGGGGTAATCAACAACAATATTTAGCAGTATATATTTTTTGTTTCTTATCTGCTTATAAAATACTTTTAAAGAATGGATTCTACTGTAGGTGATTTTGTGAGTTTATTTCTTCTTTCTTAGTAAACTTATGGATAACTTTTGTGTCTATACAGAACTCCATCATCATTTTAAATGAGTGTAAAG
>NW_016823880.1:5888-7107 GCF_001698545.2 Rhinopithecus bieti | reverse complement strand
AAAAAAGAACTGTAATTATAAGAATGCCCCCAAAATGTAACTTTTAAAATAAACAAATAGATTATTTTTATATTGATAATGAGAAGAGAATATAGACTATCATGATCGTTTTGATTTCAGAAAAGAACAACCAAGTTTCAAAAGAGTCTTCCCAAAGAGTGGGTGAAGAATGAGCAGAGAAACTGACAGTCATCACCACACATGCCCTTTGAAATCACTAAAATGAATCACCCTAGGAATGGGAGCATTCTTTGTTTGTAGACGTTTTGTCATAAAAAATGTACAAAATGGAAGTATTGAACCTAATGTCAGAGTAAGATTAAATATGGAGTAGAAGATTCAGTTGTAGAAAAAAGTGTAGGTTCCAAGATTATGACTAAGTTTGCCCTTAGATAGGGGCACAGAACTGGTAGTTCAGCTGGAAGTCATAATTTCTCATGAGAATTTTCCATTTCCCATGATATTGCAATGCTGGGTTTCGTTCTTCAGGGGAGGAATTTCTGTGACCCTGAAGTTAAGGTTTGGCGTAGAGCAAGCTGTACATGCGCAGAGTTCACTCTTTTTCCCTTCAATTACATTATTCTTCTATGAAGCATCCTTTTACTCTTCACAGTAAGTATTCAGGCTTGATGAATACACACACAGACAAGGGTCATCATGCTTCCTTGCCTTATAGACTATACTCATACTTAGTTTCTTGCTTTAAAACACCATTACTTCAATTATTTTATAAAAAACTTAAAGATTTAAATGGTTAACTTCATATGAAATAAATAGGTCTAGTATGATGAAGCTAAAATAAGATTTGTGTTTAATGCTTTTGATTTCTTCTGCTACTTGTTAAAAGGAAGAATATAATATTTCAAATAAAAATATCTTCTTCTCTAACAAGAAATAATCTAAAATTGATTCATCCCATAGAATACTAAAACTTCATGTGCTAGTAAATAAAATATAACTCTTTAAGAAATCATTAAATAATATGATTTCAGCAATTATAGTATTGTATCCCAAAACTTTCAGTAAAAGCAGTCAAAAACTAGCATTTATAAAAGTTAGAAAACAATGGACAGAATACTGTTACATTTACACATCTAAATAATGTTATAATTAAAATGCAGAATAACAATAGGCAGTACTAAAGTTTTTTCCTTGTTTATTCAAGATCTGTATCTTCAGGCTACATATTTTTATTTTTAAAAGTCCTTTTCGAGGCGGG
>NW_016823880.1:0-3431 GCF_001698545.2 Rhinopithecus bieti | reverse complement strand
TTTATTTATTTATTTATTTATTTATTTATTTATTTATTATTTTGAGACAGAGTCCCACTCTGTCACCCAGGCTGGAGTGCAGTAGCTCGATCTGGACTCACTGCAACCTCCACCTCCCTGGTTCAAGCAACTCCCTTGCCTCAGCCTTCCGAGTAGCTGGGATTATAGGTGCATGCCACCACGCCTGGCTAATTTTTTTGTATTTGTAGTAGAGACTGGGTTTCACCATGTTGGCCAGTCTGTTCTCAAACTCCTGACCTCAGGTAATTCGCCTGCCCCGGCCTCCCAAAGTGCTGGGATTACAGGCATGAGCCACCGCGCTCAGCTGGTATTTTATTCTGTTTGTGGCAATTGAGAATTGGAATTTGATTCTGATTTGGCTCTCAGGAATGTTATTAATTTTTGCACGTTGTTTCTGTATCCTAAGATTTTGCTGAAGTTGTTTATCAGCTTAAGAAGCTTTTGGGCTGAAACTATGGAATTTTCCAGTTATAGGATTATGTCATCTGCAAACAGCGATAGTTGAACTTCCTCTCTTCCCAATTGGCTGCCCTTTATTTCTTTCTCTTGCCTGATTGTGCTGGTCAGGATGTCTAACACTACTAGTATTTTGGTGAGAGAGGGCATTCTTGTCTTATGCTCGTTTTCAAGGGGAATGTGTCCGGGTTTTGCCCATTTAGTATGATTTTGGCTGTGGGTTTCTCATAGATGGCTCTTATTATTTTGAAGTATTTTTCTTCAATACCTAGTTTGTTGTGAGTTTTTAACATTAATGGATGTTGAATTTTATCAAAAGTCTTTTCTTCATTTGTTGAGATGATTGTCTGTTTTTTGTCTTTAGTTCTGTTTATGTGATGAATCACATTTATTGTTTTGCACATGTTGAATCAGCCTTGCATCCTGGGGAAAAGCCTTCTTGATCATGGTGTATAAGCTTTTGATGTGCTGTTGTATTTGGTTTGTCATTATTTTGTTGGGGATTTTTGCATTGATTTTCGTCATGAATATTGGCCTGAGTTTTCATTTTGTGTTGTGTCTCTGCCAGGTTTTGGTATCGGGATGATCCTGGCCACATAGAATGCGTTAGAGAAGAGTCACTCCTCCTCAATTGTTTGTAGTAGTTTTAGCAGGCATGGTACCAAATCTTTGTACATCTGGCAGAATTCAGCTGTGAATCTGTCTCGTTCTTGGCTTTTTTTGGTTGGTAGGCTATTTATTTCCTACTCAATTTCAGAGCTTGTTATTAGTCTGTTCAGAGGTTCAATTTCTTACCGGTTATTCTTGGGAGGCTGTATGTATCCAGGAATTCATCAATTTCTTCTGGATTTTCTATTTTGTGTTCATAGAGGTGTATACAATACTCTCTGATTGTTATTTGCATTTCTGTGAGGTCAGTGTTATTATCCCACTTGTCATTTCTGACTCTGTTTATTGTTTATTTGAATCCTCTCTCTTTTCTTCTTTATAAGTCTAGCTAGTAGTCTATTTTGTTTTATTTTTCAAAAAACCCAGTTCCTGGTTTGTTGATCTTTTGAAGTTTTTTGTGTGCGTCACTATCTCCTTCAGTTTAGCTCTGATTTTGGTTATTTTTATTTTTTATATTTATTTATTTATTTATTTTTGAGACAGGATCTTGCTGTGTCACCCAGGCTGTAATGCAGTGGCACAATCTCTGCTCAATGCAGCCTCTGACTTCCGGGTTCAAGTGATTGTCCTGCCTCCACCTCCTTCACGGCTGGGGCTGCAGGCACATGCCAACACCTCTAGCTAATTTTTTTTTTTTTTGGAGACGGAGTCTTGCTCTGCCGCCCAGGCTGGAGTGCAGTGGCCGGCTCTCAGCTCACTGCAAGCTCCGCCTCCCGGGTTCACGCCATTCTCCTGTCTCAGCCTCCGGAGTAGCTGGGACTACAGGCGCCCGCCTCGTCGCCTGGCTAGTTTTTTGTATTTTTTAGTAGAGACGGGGTTTCACCGTATTAGCCAGGATGGTCTCGATCTCCTGACCTCATGATCCGCCCGTCTCGGCCTCCCAAAGTGCTGGGATTACAGGCTTGAGCCACCACGCCCGGCTAATTTTTTAACTTTTAGTAGAGATTCAGTTTCACCATGTTGCCAAGGCTGTTCTCAAACTCCTGACCTCAAGTGATCTGCCTGCCTTGGCCTCCTAAAGTGCTGGTATTACAAGTGTGAGCTACAGTACCCAGCCTTCATTTTGGTTATGTTTTATTTTTTTATTTTTTATTTTCTTTTTTGAGACAGAGTGTAATGCGGTTACCCAGGCTGGAGTGTAATGGCATGTTCTTGGCTCACTACAACCTCCATCTCCTGGGTTCAAACGATTCTTGTGCCTCAGCATCTCAAGTATCTGGGATTACAGGTGTGCGCCACCACATCTGGCTAATTTTTGTATTTTTAGTACAGATGGGGTGTCACCTTGTTGACCAGGCTGGTCTCAAACTCCTAAGCTCTAGTGATCAGCTTGCATCGGCCCCCAAAGTGCTGGGATTACAGACACTAGCCACGGCACCCAGCCAATTTTAGTTATTTCTTGTCTTCTGCTGTCTTTGAGATTTGTTTGCTCTTGGATCTCTAGTTATTTTATGTTTTTAAATTGAGTTCTTTCTAACTTCTTGATATGGGCATTTAGTGCTATAAATTTCCTCTTAACTCTGGGTTAGCTTTTTCTAACCATACAGAAAGAATCTTTCTTTCTCCCAGAGATTCTGATATGTAGTATTTTTGTTCTCACTAGTTTCAAAGAACATCTTGATTTCTGCTTTATTATTTACCCCAAATTCATTCAGGAGTAGGTTATTCCATTTCTATGTAATTGCATGGTTTTGAGTGAATTTTCATATTCTTATTTTTAATTTCTAATTTGATTGTGTTGAGGTCCAAGAGATTGTTTTGATTTCAGTTCTTTTGCATTTGCTAAGGAGTGTTTTACTTCAGATTATGAAAATTAATTAAAATTAATATCGATTTTAGAGTATGTGCCATGTGGCAATGAGAAGAATGTATATTCTGCTGCTCTGGGGTGGAGAGTTCTGTAGTTCTATGAGGTCCATTCAATCCAGTGCTGTGTTCATATGTTGAATATATGTGTTAATTTTCTGTCTTGATGATCTGTCTAATCTTTTTGGTCAGTGGGGTGTTAAAGTTTCCCACTATTACTGTGTGGGAGTCTAAATCTCTTTGAAGGTCTTTAAGAACTTGGTTCATGTATCTGGGTGCTCCTGTGTTAGGTGCACATGTATTTATAATAGTTAGATTTTCCTGTTTAATTGAATCATTTATTATTATGTGATACTTTTATTTGTCTTTTTGGATCTTTGTTGGTTTAAATTATGTTTGTCCAAAACATGATTACATTAACTGAGAGGTAATCTCATCTGTTAGCTTCCCCTCCTGATAAACTCAAAAGACTGCTTGGT
>NW_016823879.1:0-911 GCF_001698545.2 Rhinopithecus bieti | reverse complement strand
GTTCACTCAGTGTTTCTTTAGTTAAAATATATAATGTGTATTTGAATATAATATATAAATTAAAATATATTTTAAAATGCAAATTATGAAATACGTATGTAGTCTCTAACTTGCTTTTTTGATTTGATTATTGTTTCTAAGAGTCTTTAGTGTTGCTGTATGTGGCTAATTTCACAATATTTACTTTTTTGTATTGTTGTTACAACGTTCAGTTTGTTTCCAATGTCTTGGAAATAAACAATGCTGCCAAGAATATTCTTGTTTATCTCCAAGTGCATTAGTGGAAGATTTTCTGTAGGACACTAACCTGGGGTGGAATTGGGGATGGGGATTTTATAAAATAGTGTCACTTTTTTTTTCAAACCAGTTGAAAGTATTTATAAACCCACACACAGAGTTCCTACTAGTCTACATCTTTCTCTGTATTCAGTATTGCCAGGGTTTTTTATTTTTCCCAAGCAAATGAAATATGTCACCTCACTAGGTTTTAATTTCCATTTTTCTGATTACTAATTAAATTGAACATGTTCTTTTTCATGTTAGCTTCTGTGAAATAACAGTTCATATCTTTTGCATTTTTTTTCCATTAGATGTTGGCCCTTGAAGTATACTTGAATTATATCATTGACATTAATTTTGTGATCAATTCTATTAATGTGGATATCTTGTTCCACATGATGACTTTTATTTTCTATTTCTTTATTATTTTTTCAATGAATATATTCTTCATTATAATGTAGTAAAATTAATCAGTACTTTCTTTTATGGTAGCACTTATTGTCATTTGATTAAGAAACCCTTTCTTATCTCAAGATGAGAATACAATGCTCATATTTTTTCTTTTCAGCATTTTTATGTTTATTTTTTCCTTTACCAACCAATTCAGACATAAAACATAGATATTATCTTTC
>NW_016823878.1:0-1186 GCF_001698545.2 Rhinopithecus bieti | reverse complement strand
AGTAGACTGCAAAGGACAGAGGAATGAATCAGAGAATCTGGCTACAATGGCAGAGGTAAGAAGTACAAATTAAGATCACATGGCTCACAAAGCCTAAAATATGTACTATTTGATGCTTTACAGAAAAAGTTTGCTAATCCCTGGTCTAAACACACCAATTAGAAGACAGAGGTTGTCAAACTAGGGTTTTTAAAAAAGATGTAACTGTATGCCATCTGTAAGAAGTCCACTTTAAATAAATGGCACAGGCTAAAAATAAAAGGATAGCGGGGAAAGATACAACCATCAAGAGAAAACTGAGTGGTTATATTAAAATTAGATGAAGTAGACTTGAGAACAAGAAATATTATCAGGAATAAAGAGGGATATTACACAATGATTAAAAAGGTCAATTCACCATGGCATAGCACTCCTAAACATGTAGGTACCTAACCAAAGAGCTTCAACATACATAAAGCAAAAGCTAATAGAAATGAAGAGAAACAGATAAATCCACGATCATATTTGAAGACTTCAATACTCCCGTCTTAGTAACAGATAGAAGCAGAAAATCAGCAAAGATATAGAAGACCAATATTATCAAACAACTTGACTTGAAATTTACAGAACAAGAGAATGTACATTCTTTTCAAGTGTACATGGAACATTCCACAAGATAAACCATATTCTGGACCATTAAAAAAGCATTTACAAATTTGTAAGTTTTCAAATCATACTAAGTATATTCTTTTACGATAATAAAGTTAAACTCGAAATCAGTAACAGAATCAGGGACAAAACGAAGCAACCAACCAAATTTTTAAAAAACACCACTCAAAAATTTGGAAATTAAATCACACAATTCTAAGTAACACATGGGTAAAAGACGAAGTCGCATAAGAAATTAGAAAATATTTCAAACTAAATAAAGATAAAAATATAGCACACTAAAATTTTGAGACGCAAATAAAGTAGTGCTTAGAAAGAAATTTATAGCATTAAATTTTTTTTTCAGAGAGGGTCTTGTTCTTTCATCCAGCCTAGAGTGCAATGGCATAATCATGGCTCACTGCAGCCTCAACCTCCTGCTGTGTGTGTCACTGCGGCCACCTCTTTTGTAGTCATTGCGCCCACCTCATTTAAAAAATTTTTTTTTTGGCCAGGCGCGGTGGCTCAAGCCTGTAATCCCAGCACTTTGGGAGGCCGA
>NW_016823876.1:6357-8269 GCF_001698545.2 Rhinopithecus bieti | reverse complement strand
GTAGCTTAGATTCCTGGATAGGTCATAATAATGTGAAAGATCGTTTATGCATGTAATACCATTAAATGAGTGGTTATTTTATGTATAATTAATTTTAAAGTAAAAATAGATAATTAACAACTGTTTTACATTCCCCAGTTGTTTACAGTTTTCTTTCTTTTCTGCAAATAAGTATAAATACAAAATGCATGGGAAAATGTATATAGACTTAAAATTATTTACTCAACTTTTAATAAGTTTAAGTGATATATCTTAAACCCACACTTCATATATTCTATTTCTCAGAGAGCTCTTTTTATTTAAATATTTAATGTGGTTTTGACCACTAGCAATCTGACTACTCCTCTTGCTACCCATGAAGTATTTTAGTTTAACATGAATTTCATAGTTGAATCATTGCATTGAGCTCATTTGGAAAGGACTGCTTTTTGCTCATCACAAAGACATCTTTGTCTGTTGCAGAGACTTAGTATTAAAAAAAACCATGAAAGGTTTTTTGTTACCATTGTCCATAAAAGAAGGTAATGTTTTTGGGGTTGATGTAGCATTATGGAAGAAGGAAATATGTATTAAAAATAGTTACACATATTAATAGTACAACACAGATAATATTTTAGCCTAATTTTTTTCTGCTTTGGAATTATTTTTCCAGTTTAGTTTTCAAACTAAAATAGTCAGTGGGAGTATGGATTATTTAAAATGTAGTGCTAAAGTTGGTTTGTTTGTTCTTACATTTGTCACACTTTAGTTGGGTGGGCCGTTTGATAACTGTCACCCCCATCCCCACTGTGATTCCCCTTTTATGGAAAACTTCATTCAATTTCCTTACACTGCTCCCTTTTCATTATTTGTTTTAAAAAATATATTTCTTTTATTGTTACAAGATTTTTTTTTTTTTTTTTTTAGTGGATTTTAAGAATGTCTTACCTAGCCAGCAGATACTTTTAGGGAAAATTCAATACTAGGATGAAAATTTGGCTTGATTAGTGTAATGTGTGACATGTGGCATTAATTTTACTAAATGAGTTAAGATTGGCAACAACATGGTCATAAGGATTGCATCCTTTTGGGATGTAAAATGACATAATTATATTTATTTATTTTACATACATAATTTTAATGTAGGAAGATTGCAAAATTTTGTTTTGTATATATGATACCACATAGTAAAAGAATTAAATAGAAATTGTTCTTTATTACCCCTACATCATATTTACTTATTTTAACAGAAATAGTTCTCTTTGAAAGAAATTGGCTAGTAGGGAAGGACTGAGGGTGAAAAGTTTATTTAAAAGAATTGCATGATCAACTTCACAGGTGATTTAAAGTGATTGCAAGTGCATTTCAAGTGCATGGCTAAAGAACATGGGAAGCATTATACATATAGCTGATTCTGTATGATCATTCTTAACTTAATTTTAACATTATCTTCATTTTGGCAGATGTAATATAGCATGTCTGATAATGTTCATCTTTTCCTTTCCTCCTTTATGGCACTCATTTCATTTTGGCTCAAAGGAATGCACTAAATCTCAGGTATTGTAATTTGTGTGTGGTCTCCTGACACTAACCTAAGTTTATGTGTGAATTTGCACTGTTACTAATGAATTTATAATATTGATATGTTTTGCTTGGTCTTGTCCTTCTGTATTTTGCCCTAATTTACTTTGAAATTATCAGTGGTTTGGGTGGTTGAATAGGCTGCTTGATCTATACAGACCTGGGGATGGATTGTCCATGTTGAAGAAAGAATTCAAGTGCAAGCTACGTATTTTAAAATGAATGGAGCACTTAAAAAAATGAATGGAACACTATTCTTCACTAACCTGCTTTGCAAATAAAAAAATGAAGAGAGAAAGGCAGGCAGACATAAAGGATTTTTTTTCCTTTTATGTGAAAGCTTATGGGAAAT
>NW_016823876.1:0-1735 GCF_001698545.2 Rhinopithecus bieti | reverse complement strand
TTTTTTTTTTTTTTTTTTTTTTTTTTTTTTGGAAAAATCTACTGTGATATTCAGACCTATTTCCTGCCAGTGCTGAATTGATCTTTTTTCAGTTATCTGTTGTAAGTTGTCTGTTTTCACTGTTTGAAATATCAGGTGATTAGAAATACTATCTTTTGGTTTTGAATGCAGTGTTAAAACATTGTTAGCCTGAAATGCCTCTCTGTTAGCTGGAAGATACTATTGACCTCTGGACAAAACTCTAGCATTTTATGGAATATATAGATGTTAGGTTTTAAATCACTTGTGAAACAAAATATTTTAATTATTTGTATTAAGATAATAATGCTATACATATTTATCTATATAAAATTTCCCCCTTATTTTCTCTGAAAAATTTAGTCATTTAGTCAGTATTATCAATACTATTTTAATAGTAAACTTTTTTTTTAACTGATCAGGGACAAACCTCCGCTTCTTTTGTCCAATAACAGCTTCTTTGAGATATAATTCACGTGCCATAAAATTCACCTATTTAAAATACATAAGTTAATTGTTTTTTTTTTTGGTTAAAGAAACCCAAATACCATTAATGTTACCATCTTAACATTTTTATGATACAGCTCAGTAGGGTTAAGTGTATTAGTAGTAAACTTTGGACTGACTGAGCATATCCATTTCACAGATGTACTGCCTACCATCCTTTGTGAAAATTAAAATTACTCGTATTGGAAAATATCAAGGCAAAAAAGTAAAATAAAATTACACATAGGCTAAAAAATACTTTTAAAGATATTTTGGAAAAGTAATTGTAGAATCTATTTTTAAAACATTACTAAATAATTGTGTTATAGCAATTTCTTATGGACTCAGTAAATGATCAGATATCCTCCCCCATCCCCTTAAATCTTCCTTTCTTTTAAGTGGAAGACAGAAGACAACATATATGGTGCAGTGTATACTGCTCGGGAGATGGGTGCACCAGGGTCTCACAAATCACCGCTAAAGAACTTACTCATGTAACCAGATACCACCTGTACCCCAATAACCTATGGAAAAGTAAAAATAATAATAATTAAGTGGAAGACAGGTGGTAGTTGGATGTAATATGACATTTGGAATAGCTGACCTAGGGGAGAAATGGTATGGCAGTAGAGTGGACCAAACTTGTAATATGAATTGCTGATTTAGATAAATAGTGGAGTAATTACAAAGGGAAATATTTGAGGATGACAAAAAAAATACTGAGGCTGTTTTGATTTTTACTCAGATGTCTCTGAGAATAGCAATGGTAACCTGTCATCTATGGTTTCGATACAGTGCAGAAGGCATTTGAGGGTGTTAGAAAATAAAGTTAAAACCTCAAAACAAGTCGTGACATTTCCCTTTCACCGATTATTAGCACACTTCTTTTTGTTTGTTTGTTTGTTTTTTTTGGAGACAGGGTCTCTTGCTGTGTCACCCAAGCTGGAGTGCAGTGGCGTGATCTCGGCTCACAGCAATCTCCGCTTTTCAAACTTAAAAGATCCTCCCACCTCAGCCTCCCTAATAGCTGAGAATACTACAGGCGTGAGCCAGCACGCTTGGCTCATTTATGTCTTTTTTTTTTTGTAGAGACAGGGTTTCACCATGTTGACCAGGCTGGGTTGAGCTCCTGAGCTCAAGAGATCTGCCTGCCTTGGCCTCCCAAAGTATTAGGATTATAGGCGCCTGGCCCTGTATTTCTTTATACAAAATTTATTTATTTATTTATTTA
>NW_016823875.1:0-1190 GCF_001698545.2 Rhinopithecus bieti | reverse complement strand
TTATTTTTTGAGACGGAGTTTTGCTCTTGTTGCCCAGGCTGGAGTGCAATAGTACGATCTTGGCTCACTGCAACCTCTACCTCCCAGGTTCAAGAGATTCTCCTGCCTCGGCCTCCCAAGTAGCTGGGATAACAGGCATGTGCCAGCTAATTACAGGCATTAGCCCAGCTAATTTTTTCTATTTTTAGTAGATATGGGGTTCCATGTTGGCCAGGCTGGCCTGGAACTTCTGACCTCAGGTGATCCACCCACCTCGGCTTCCCAAAGTACTGGTATTACAGGCATGAGCCACCGCGCCCAGCCTTTATTATACCCTTTCTTGACAAAACCTAATTTTCACAGAAAACAAGATGAGATTGGCATGGCTGTATTTGTTTTGTGTTTGTTTTGTTTTGTTTTGGCCTGACTCAGGATTTGAAAACTGGAACGGTGGAGGTGACAGCAGTCGGTTGGAGTGACCTTCCCCCAAAGTTCTACAATGTGGCCAAGGTCTTTGTTTGTATATTGTTCTTTTCTTTAATAGTCATTCCAAATATCGTGAGATGTATTATTACAGGAAGTCCCTTACCCTCCTAAAAGCCACCCCAATTCTCTCTCTTTTTTTTTTTTTGAGACTAAGTCTCACTCTTGTCCCCCAGGCTGGAGTGCAATGGCACGATTTCGGTTCACTGCAACCTCCGCCCTCTGGGTTCAAGCGATTCTCCTGCCTTAGCTTCCCAAGTACCTGGGATTACAGGCGCTTGCCCCCACACCTGGATAATTTTTGTATTTTGGTAGAGACAGGGTTTCACCATGTTGGCCAGACTGGTCTCGAACTCCTGACCTCAGGTGATCCACCTGCCTCGGCCTCCCAAAGTGCTGGGATTACAGGCATGAGCCACTGCGCCCGGCCCGACCCCACTTCTCTCTAAGGAGAATGGCCCAGTCCTCTCCCAAGTCCACCCAAGGGAGGTGATAGCATTGCTTTCATGTAAATTATGTAATGCAAACTTTTTTTAATCTTTGCCTTAATACTTTTAAACTTTATTTTATTTTGAATGATCTGCCTTCATGGCCCCCACTTTTTTGTCCCCCAACTTGAGATGCATGAAGGCTTTTGGTCTCCCTGGGAGCGGGTGGAGGTGTGGAGGCAGCCAGGGCTTACCCGTACACTGACTTGAGACCAGTTGAATAAAAGTGCACACCTTAAA
>NW_016823874.1:0-1193 GCF_001698545.2 Rhinopithecus bieti | reverse complement strand
TCCCATTGCAGATTCCAAGAAAACAGGGTTAGCATACTGCTCAATCAAAAGAACAGTGTAACTCTGTGAGATGAATTCATGTATCACAAAGCAGTAGCTCAGAAAGCTGCTTTCTAATTTTTATCTGAGAATATTTTCCTTATCACCATAAGCTTCAATGCACTCCCAAATATCCTATTGCAGATTCCACAAAAACTGTGCTATCAAACTGCTCAATGAAAACAACGGTGTAACTCTGTGAGATGAATTCACAGATCACAAAGCAGTTGCTCAGAAAGTTTCCTTCTAGCTTTTATTTGAGGATATTTCCTTTTTCACTGTAGGCCTCAATGCACTCCCAAATATCCCTTTGCAGATTCCACCTAAATACTATTAACAGACTGCTCCACGAAAGGAAAGGTGTAAACTCTGAGATGAAATCACACATCACAAAGAACTTTCTCATAAAGCTTCTTTTTAGTTTTTTCTACGGATGTTTCCTTTGTCACTGTTGGCTTCAATACAATCCAAAATATCCCTTGTCAGATTCACCAAAAACAATGCTACCAATCTGATCCATGAAAAGAATCGTGTATCTCTGTGAGATGAAGTAACACAACTCAAAGTGATTTCTCCGAAAGCTTATTTCTATTTTTTCTCTGAGGATATTTCCTTTGTCACCATAAGTCTCAATGCACTCTGAAATATCCCATTGCAGATTCCAAGAAAAGAGTGTAGGCAAACTGATCAATGAAAATAACTGTGTAACCCTGTGATGTGTATTCACACATCACACAGCGGTTCCTCAGAAACATCTTTTTGGTTTTTATGCGAAGATATTTCTTTTTTCACTACAGGCCTCAATGTGCTCCCAAATATCCCTTTGCAGATTCCACAAAAACAGTGTTAGCAAACTGCTACTTGAATCAAAAGGTGTAACTCTAGGAGATGAATTTGCACGTCACAAAGAACTTTCTCAGAAAGCTTCTTTGTAGTTTTGATCAGAGGATATTTCCTTTTCACCTAAGACTGCAATGCAATCCCAAATATCCCTTCTCAGATTACCCAAAACAGTGCTACAAAATAAATCCATGAAAAGAATCATGTAATGCGGGGTGATGAATAATACATCAAAAAGCAGTTTCCCAGAAAGCTTCTTTCTAGTTTTTATATGAGGATATTTCCTTCCTCACCATAATCTTCCATGCGTTTTG
>NW_016823873.1:0-872 GCF_001698545.2 Rhinopithecus bieti | reverse complement strand
AAACACTTCATTTGTAATTCCTGTAATTTCTGTTACTTGATTCTCATGAGGAAACACTAGTAAAATGAGGTAAAACATAAACCTTTTATATGACCACTGTGGTTTTCTCATTAGACCAGTTAAACATCTGAAATTTTAGCATAACTATATTACCCTTATTCAAGCACATAAAAGATTTTTCCTACATGCTAGGTGTTTTTGAAGGCGAGTATTGCTAGAAAGCTTCTTAACAACTTAAGATGAACTGTTACTGTGGTCACTTGCTCCTGTCAGTAGTCCTAAATTTAGGATGAGTTTATCATCATCACTGTTCTGCGTTTGAGGCACTACCACAGAATAATCTCCCATTGAAGCAGTCTCCCTAGTCACCCTGCCATCCCTCCACATGCACTTTGCTGTGCATGTTGGAACTTGATTCAGAACAAAAAGTACTTGGGTCTCCAGTTCCTGTTTCTCAAGTGTGTTTAAGGAGTATGCATTTTTCAAAACAAATATTTGTCATTAGATGTAAGGGCGTAGAGTACCTTGTGGTAACTGAGTTAGTTCATCCAGGTAGGGTAGTCAGAAGCTGGCTGGTAACAGCAGCAGCAACTTCCCATTTACTGAGCACTTACAATGGAATGCTAGACTTTAAAAATGTTATGTCATTGAAATCACACAGCAACCCTGGGAGTGATATCTTCCAATTTTTAGGATGGTAAAATGTCCACCTTCGTGCTCTCAGTCATTCTTTACCGCAGACTAGCTCAACCTTTGAGGTCTATGTCATTAAAAATTATTTCTTAAAGGTTTTTTTGTGGCGGGGCGGGGGAGGAGTTGTTGAGGGAGGCAAATTTATGTAATACACAGTGATGAACATTACAGAATATTTT
>NW_016823872.1:0-2712 GCF_001698545.2 Rhinopithecus bieti | reverse complement strand
TTGGTTCTTAATGTGAGACCACATTCAAAATGCTTAGCCCGCTCTTTCAAACTCCAGCGTGCGCTGTAGGAGTTTTTTTTTGCACGGCCCGGCATTCTCGCCTGCCCTGTCCCCGGGCGCCCACGCCGCGAATGAAGGCGCCACGTCCTTGAGCACCCAAGCCGGTTTATTTGGTCTCCCGCATACACTCAGGCCTGCATCACCGGCCGCGATTTCTCTGCTTGCAGCTTTACTCCGGAGCCGGCGAAGCCGGTACCGCCCTGGGGAGGTAGAGAGAAGGGCGAGGTGGAGGCCGGCCCGGGGTGACCGGTGGGGCTCCAGGTGGTAGTGGGGATTCCTAAGCGGGTCAAGGTGAAGCGGGTTGCTGGCTAAGGAGTAGGAGTTGGGAAGGGGTGAGGCGACCGCAGTGGGCATAGATGGACAGGGCGCAGGGCACAGAGAAGAGGGTAGAGAGTGGCGGGGAGGGGCCTTGGGAGGGGACGTGTGAAGGAGAGGGGTGGAGCCTTGGAGGGATGGCGGCAGGGGAGGGGCGGGGCCTTAAAAAATAGGGCGGGGACGGGGCCTTGGAAAAGGAAGGAGAAGGCGGGGCCTGGGAGAGCAGGAGGAAAGCGAGGGGGGCCTTACAGAGCAGAGAAGAAGGCGGGGCCTTGGAAAGTTGGGGAAGGGGAGGGGACGAGGCCTTGGAGGGGGTGAACGGGAGGGGCGGGGCCTTGGAGTGCTGCGGGAAGGGCAGGGGTGGGACTCTCACCCGCTGCAGCACGATGATGTCGCGGTCTGTGAGTTTGTCTCCAGTCACAGGGTCCACCATATCCTTCCGAATCAGCTTCTCCACGCATTCCAGGGTGACCACAGCCCCACTGCGGTGAGGGCGAAGGTGGGAGACTCTGATCAGAGGCCGTCCTGGAAACCTACCGGCCCCAAAGCCGGCCTGCCCCGCAGGTTCCCAGGTGGTCCCTTCCCTCCCCTCCTAGGTGACTCACGAGGGCCGCAGCACAGCGCAAGGGGTGGCGTTGCTCAGGCTGTCGCGGGTCACGGCGCACACATAGCGCTCGCTGCGCGTGATGAGCCCCACGCGGTCCACGGAGCTGTCGAGTGGTGTGAAGTGCACGGGCGTCAGGTCTGACATGCGCAGGGGCTTTCCCGACATGGGGCAGGTCACCGTGCGGGACTGCAAGGGGCAGAAAGAGGCAGGCTCAGTAGGCAGGGCTGGCGCAGGTGGAGAGCGGGTGGTCCCTGTGCGTGAGAAGGACGCTGGGGGACCCTGGTGCCCTGGCACAGTGCGTGCGGGGACGCTGTGGGGGCTCACCGGCTTCTCCAGCTTGGTGGCCTTGGCTTCGGGCGTCAGTGACGGGATCCAGAAGCTGGGCAGCACTTTGTCCTTGTCCTTACTTGGAGGACCCACACTGGGCCCAGGTTGGGCATCATCTGTGGGGGAAGAAACGGACTCAGATGCCGCCCCCTGGGCCCGCCCAGCCCGCGGCGCCCCGCCCCCCAACCCACCACAAGCGCACTCTGAGTCACCTGGGCTGGTGCCGGAGAGGGCCTTGGCTGTGAAAGGGTTGAGAGGCCGGCTGACGATGGCCGACTCCTTCTCCAGGAAGCCCCGCACATGGTCCTGCGAGGCCGCCCGCTGAAGCTCCTTCTGCTCCTCCCGCCGGGTGCCCCGCTGCTTCTCGTAGGCCTGCGAGGGGCGGAAAGTAGGCTGAGCATCTGCCCGTGAGGGTGGGTTTGGACCACCCTGGGGGTTTGGAGGTATCTTCCTCTCATTTCACAGGTAGGTAAACTGAGGCCCACACAGTGGAGGCAGTATCTGGCAGAGGGTGGTAACTGCCTGGGCGGGTGTGAACCTTACTGCGTAGTATAGCCAGAGCGCCAGACTCAAAGCCCATCTATGTCACTCTGTGGCCTGAGTGAGCACTATGACCGCTCCTGGCCTCAGTTTCTTCATCTGTAAAACAGGCTAACAGTGGTGACCCACCTCGGCGGCTCACTGAAGGTTACAGAAAGTGAGTGTTTAAAGCATGGAGAGCCTCACCTGGCACTCAGCTAAGCGTTTAATTAATGTCACCTGCTGGCCAATTAGGTTTACTATACGGTGCATGCCCCATACCGTGTTTGGGATGGGTGATGCAGACTCCAGGTCTAAGGGAATGCTGAGGAGCCCATGTCTACAGACGGGCAGGGAGTGAGGACAGGAGGAGTGAAGCCACGTCCTGAGTTCAGCCCTGCCTGGCGCACAGCAGGTGCCTGGGCAGTGCTGCAGTTCGAGACCACCCTGGGCCACCCAGCTGAGTGAGGAGATAACAGTGACAGTGATGGATGCTCAGGAGGGCCTCCGACATGACCACCAGACTCTGTGGAGGACATGGGCACGGGGGAGCCACTTGCTCAGGACAAAAAGCCCAATAAGCACGTGACCTGTAGTGTTTCCTCAGTGCCAACAAACAGGCAGGGGAAGAGGGGGACAGACCCACTGTGCCTCAAACGGGGATAAACAGGGCCCCTCCTACCCATCAAATGGCTTTGTCCATGGAAGGCCAGGCTGTGTTCCCAGTAAAACGCCTTGAGAATGCTCATCTGCCTGGACCTCCCAGGTTCCCTCTGTGTCCTCTGATTTGGCCCCGTCAGCCCATTTTACAGACGATGAAACTGAGGCCCAGAAAAATGAGGTGATGTCGATTCATTTCGCACATCTTTTTTTTTTTTTTTTTA
>NW_016823871.1:14769-22518 GCF_001698545.2 Rhinopithecus bieti | reverse complement strand
ATTTATTATCACTTTTCTTTTTTTTTTTTTGGAGTGGGAGTCTTGATTTGTTGCCCAAGCTAGAGGGCAGTGATGCTGTCTCCGCTCACTGCAACCTCTGCTTCCTGGGTTCAAGCAGTTCTCCTGCCTCAGCGTCCCTAGTAGCTGGGAATACAGATACCTATCACTACCCCCAGCTAATTTTTGTATTGTTAGCAGAGACAGGGTTTCACCACGTTAGCCAGTGCGCCACCGCACTCCAGCCTGGGTGACAGAGTGAGACTCCGTCTCAAAAAAAAAAAAAAGTCTTGAACTCCTGACCTCAGGTGATCCGCCCGCCTCGGCCTCCCAAAGTGCTGGGATTACAGGCGTGAGGCACCGTGGCCAGCCGGGGATTATAATTTAACATGAGATGTGGGCGAGAACACAGACCCAAACCATATCGCCCTCATACCCAAATCTGCCATACTCAAGTCCCACAGTTGGCCTTGCAGAACTGTGTATACAAAAAGTTGGGCTTTTATATATTTGAGTTTCACACCCCTCAAATACTGTATTTTGTATCTGAGTTTGGTTGAAAAAAGAAAACCTGCATATAAGTGGACCTTTGAAGTTCAAACCCGTGGTGTTTGAGGGTCTATGTAGTGTATTTCCCCCCCACTGATCAAAGATGCAAATTTATAGAGAAATCTTGAAAAAGTAATAGGCATAACAAATATCTGAGTTAAAAACATGTCATGATTAAAGGACAATTTGGAAGAAAATATGTATAACCAAAATGACCAAATAGCTAGGACTACAGGTGTGCGTCACCGCACCTGGCAAAAAAAAATTATTTTTTTGAGACAGAGTCTTGCTCTGTTGCCAGGCCCCAAAAGGATTTTCTAAAAAGAGTCTACACCCACAAGATTTGTAAATGAATCATTTTTTTGATGATTTCTGCTGTTTATTTGTTTTGGTTTTGTTTTTTTGTGATGGAGTCATGCACTGTCGCTTGGGGCTGGAGTGCAATGGCGCGATCTCAGTTCACTGCAACCTTCGCCTGCCGGGTTCATGCAATTCTCCTGCCTCAGCCTCCTGAATAGCTGGGGTTACAGGTGCCCACCACCACACCCAGCTACTTTTTTGTATTTTTAGTAGAGACAGGGTTTCACCGTGTTAACCAGGATGGTCTCGAACTCTTGACCTGGCCTCCCAAAGTGCTGGGATTACAGGCGTGAGCCACCGCATCCGGCCTACTGTTTATAATTCTCTCTAGAACCACACGGTAGAAATCTACCACGAGGTAGAAATCTATGTAGTTGAATGTGCAAAGGACTCCAATTCCTGATGTCCAAACCTGATCCAGGAAACCAGATATACAACGTTTTACAAAGACACAAAATCTTTCTGTAGAAATAAAAGGAAAAGCCGGCTGGGTGGCTGCGTGGCTGGGCATGGTGTCTCATGCCTTTAATCCCAGCACTTTGGGAGGCTAAGATGGGAGGATCCCTTAAGCTCAGAAATTCAAGACCAGCTTGGGGAACACAGACCACAGCTCTACAAAAATGAACAAAATTAGCTGGGCATGGTGTCGCATGTGCCTGTCGCCCAAACTCCTCAGGAGGCTGAGGTGAGAGGATTTCTTGAGCCTTGGAGGTTGAGGCTACAGATCACACTACTGCATTCTAACCTGTCTCAAAAAAAAAAAAAAAAAAAAAAAAGAAAACCCATGTTAAAAAAGAAAAGGATTGTTTTCCCCCCACTCAAAAAACAGCATGATTAGCTGGGCATGGTGGCATATGCCTGTAATTCCAGCTACTTGGGAGGCTGAGGTGGGAGGATCACCTGAGCCTGGGGAGGTCGAGGCTGCAGTGAGCCATGATCATGCCTCTGCCCTCCAGCCTGGGCAACAGAGTGAAACCCTGGCTCAAAACAATAAAATACCATAAGCTGGATCTAAGAGTAAATTTTAAAAAGTCTCAGTGGCTGTGTCCAATAATTCAAAATAGATTGATATGATGCTTACTGTTTAAACATGTTAATAACTAAAATGATCATTGGGTGATTTTCAAATAAAATCACATGGAGACATTCAGTGTCCCCCTCCATGATACATTAAACCATAAGGAATATCAATTTTAGACAAATATCATACTTGTTTGAACTCTATAGGCAATTCCATTAACATTATAAAACAGGACTTCTAATTTACTAAGTTATACAAACTAGGATATCCCAAAGTTTTAAACATTAATAACTTCAAAGGTAGAAATGGTCAAGCATACAAAAAGCATTTTTTTTGTTAAATTTATTAAATTTCTTTTGCTCTCACTTTGTAAGTTTTGAATACATTTATTTTTTGAATTATTTTATTATTTTGTGATGGAGTCTCGCTCTGTCGCTCAGGCTGGAGTGTAAGGGCATGATCTTGGCTCACTGCAACCTTCGCCTCCAGGTTTAAGTGATTCTTCTGCCTCAGCCTCCTGAGTAACTGGGATTACAGACACTTGCCACCATGCCCGGCTAATTTTTGTACTTTTAGTAGAGATGGGGTTTCACCACATTGGCCAGGCTGGTCTCGAACTTGTGATCCACCTGCCTCAGCCTCCCAAAGTGCTGGGATTACAGACATGAGCCACCACGCCTGGTTTTTTTTTTTTTTTTTGAGAGGGACTCTTGTTCTGTCACCCCGGCTGGAGTGCAGTGGTACAATCTCGGCTCACTGCAACCTCTGCTCCCAGGTTCAAGCCATTCTCCTGTCTCAGTCTCCTGAGTAGATGGGATTACAGGTGCCCGCCACCACGTCTGGCTACTTTTTGTATTTTTAGTGGAGATGAGACTTAGCCGTGTTGGCCAGGCTGGTCTCAAAATCCTGACCTCAAGCGATCCACTTGCCTTGGCCTCCCAAAGTGTTGGGATTACAGGTGTCAGCCACTGCGCCTGCCCTACAGATATAATTTTTGTTTTGTTTTTTTAAAGATGGGGGTCTCACTGTTTCCCAGGCTGGAGTGCAGTGGTGCAGTCCTGGCTCACTGCAGCCTTGACTTCTGACCTCAAGTGATCCTCCCGCCTCAGCCTCCCGAGTAGCTGGGATTACAGGAGCAAGCCACCACACCCAGGTCCCAGACATCATTTTTATGCAGGGTTCCTCCAAGGTAAATATTGAGATGAGTTACCTCTCACTCCTCACCTATGAAATGGAAATAATGACATCTATTTTGAGGACTATCATGAGGACTGAAGGATAGGCCTTAATATAAAAATAAAATTTTTAGCGAGTCACTGTGGCTCACACCTGTAATCCCAGCAGGAGGATTCATTGAGTCCAGGAGTTCAAGTCTAGCCTGGGCAACATAGGCAGACCCCATCTTTACAAAATAAAAAATAAAAAAATTAGCCCACATGGTGGTGCGGGCCTGCAGTTTCAGCTACTGGGGAGGCTGATGGGGGAGGATCGCTTGAGCCCAGGAGTTGGAGGCTGCAGTGAGCTATGATCGTGCAACTGCACTCTAGCCTGGGTGACAGAGCCACAGCATAGCCTTGTCATAAAAATTCTTGGCCAGCAATGGTGGCTCACACCTGTAATCCCAGCACTTTGGGAGGCCAAGGTGGGTGGATCACCTGAGGTCAGGAGTTTGAGACCAGTCTGGCCAACATGGTGAAACCCCATCTCTATTAAAAATACAAAAATTTGGCTGGGCATGGTGGCGGGTTTCTGTAATCCCAGCTAATAGGGAGGCTGAGGCAGGAGAACCGCTTGAACCCGGGAGGCAGAGGTTGCAGTGGGCCAAGATCGTCCCACTGCACCCCGGCCTGGGCAAGGAGCGCAACTCCATCTCTAAATAAATAAATATTCATACGATGATCTCCCCAGGCAACAGACTCCTAGGAAGGAGGCGCAGTTGCAGACCCAGGTGGGACTTCCGTGTTCGGGCCAGCCCGCCGCACACGATGGAACAGATCAGATCAGACACGTGGGGCCCATGAGGGCCACCCTTGGCCATGGGGGACGTGTAAGAGGGCGCATTCACCCCCAGCTCTGTGTCACTAGAGCCACGGCGCCACACGCTGCCACCCCGTGGCCACCTCCCTGGTGACTGCAGCGACGGCTGTGGCTGGAAGTGCAGCGTGGCCTAACCGGAAGCATGGCGGTGAGGAGGATTCTGGGAGTTGTAGTTCCGGGGGGTTCTTTTGCGCAGTGTTTTGAGGTGAGGGACTGCAATGCGCGCATTTCCGGACCCCAGGCTGTTCCCGCGGCGACTGATACCTCAGACACGCGTGGGAGGGGCGGTGCCCTGTCTACGGGGCTGTGCTGAGTGTGAGCGAGCGTGGCCGGCACCCACTTGCTACAGAGCCAGCACTGCACTGGGGTCCTGGGGCGGCTCCTCCCGACGCGTCGGCGGGTTGTCTGTGCTGCTGAGTTGGGTTGGGGGACGCTACAGGTAGTGGGTCCTGAGCAGCGGCTGGCCCCTTATCTCACTGCCCCTCCCCGCAGCTCTGCCTCCTCGGACCCCACCGTCCCTTGGAAGCTCGCGCAGGGCACCTGCCACAGTGACCACCTGGACGCAGGTGAGCTGGGGGCTCGTTCTCTGCACAGGGGACCCCGTTCTTCCCCAAGAGTGAGTTTGTTGCCGTCCCTTTCCCTGGAACTTCTCTGCCCATCCAGGCCCCTGAACTCCACTGCACTCCGGTGCCTGGGTCTCTGGGGGAAGATGGGGGCTGTTGGGGAAAGTCCCCGTCTCTTGCAGAGGGTAACCCCGTTCTTTCTCTCCAACCTGGCTCATGTAGACCCCCGATCGCAGCCAGTGGTGGGCACTGAGCTAGGAGGGAAACGATGGCAGGGTGTGGAGGGGTTGTTTCAGTCGTCTGGGCTCGTTCAAAACATCTACTGAGTGCCTGGATCCAATCTGGGGGAGCAAAGAGCTGGGGTCCCTCGTTGGATGCAGTCCTACAGAGGTGTTGGTCACGTTAACGTGGGGGCGATCCAGGGGTAGGCGCCCTGTTAGTTACCCCAACTATCAGGATGCATGGACACCCAGGGGAGGGAGGGTCAGTTTCAGCTGGGGAAGGAGTGACTTCAGGTCGGACTTAAATAAGATGTTGCAGATGAAAGGGCAGTAGGGTCTTTCAGGACCAGGGAGGAGCATCCCTAAGGGGTAATGATGGGTGACACTGAGGACTCGGCACAGGGGAGGCGCCTGGGGCCTTGAGGCTGGGGGCGGGGTGGGGGGCTGACTGGCAGGGTCCAAGGCTGTGGTCTCCCTCTTGCTCCAGCTGCAAATGCAGTACTTGAAGGCAGAGGCACGATCATATTTGGGTGTTGGTCAAAGCATCCCTGCAGGAAGTAGAGTTATGAGGGTTGGACTGAAGGTGTGAGAAAATTGAGTAAGGAGACGGGAGACGCCAGATGAAGGCGGGACAGTGCCAGCACCTCTGTTGCAGACTGAAGGAGGAGGCGGCGGCTGCGCCAGTTCCATGTAGACTGTTCTTTTCCAGCCCTTGGTGAAGAAGAGTGAGCAACACTCGGGGTGGTGTGAGGTGATGGAGTTAGCGGAGGATGTCTGTCTTTGATGCTTTTTTTTAAAGATGAAACTGACTTGAGTTGGGGAAAGAATGAAACTGGTACTATGGCTTTAAATCTTGATAAGACCAAATGTTTTTCTGGTAGTTGTTTTTCTGTCACGACTTGCCCTTGGGTCTTACTGAAAGAGGTTTTCTTTTCTTTTTTTCTTTTCTTTTGAGACTTATTATTTTTTACTGTCTCTCAGGCTGGAGTGCAGTGGCGCGATCTCGGCTCACTGCAACCTCCACCTCCCGGGTTCAAGCAATTCTCCTGCCTCAGCCTCCTGAGTAGCTGGGATTACAGGCATGCGCCACCACACCTGGCTGATTTTTGTGTTTTCAGTAGAGACGGGGTTTCACCATGTTAGTCAGGTTGGTCTCGAACTACTGACCTCGTGATCCGCCTGCCTCAGGCTCCCAAAGTGCTGGGATTACAGGCACGAGCCACCTTGCCCGGCCTGAAGGAGGTTTTCCCTATGACATGTCCATAATTCTTTTTTGCTATTTTTGATTAGTAATATTAGAAGAGATCTAAATACATAGTAAAGTAAAAGAAAACCTTTGTACTCATGATTCAAATTGAGCAGATGTCAAAAGTTTACTTCGTTCTGAGCTAAATGGATGCAAAAAAAAAAAAAGTATGCTGGGTTCAGATTTTCTACAGAGCTAAAACCTCATAAATACTGTTGATGACCCTTTGTACTCACTGAGATTAAACTGAAACTTAAAATTGCTATATATCTGTTATTTGGGGGAGTTGAGTCTCTTGTCGCCCAGGCTGGAGAGCAGTGGCCTGATCTGGGCTCACTGCAACCTCTGCCTCCCCAGTAGCTGGGATCACAGGCGCCCACCACCACACCAGGCTAATTTCTGTATTTTTGGTAGAGATGGGGTTTCCCCATGTTGGGCAGGCTGGTGTTAAACTCCTGACCTCAAGTGATCCACCCACCTAGGCTTCCCAAAGTGCTGGGATCACAGGTGTGAGCAACCACACCTGGCCAACATTGCTGTATATCTATGTTTTTGTTTATTTACTAGACAGGAGTGTAGCTATGATCAGTGTAAGATTGCTTTGTGTGTTCATCACCTTTGCCTGTATTTCTTTCGGGGTTGTCTTTTTCTTATTTTTAGCATTTTTTTCATATATTTTAGATATAAATTCACCCTGAGTTGTGGACATTGCAGAAATCTTGAGTATAATGTGATAAATTCCTGGTGTTTCCACAATGGCTGTATTTTTTAGGATGGATCCACTTAATGTTGAGTGATTTATTCTGGTTGTCTGTTTGCCAGTCAATTTTATTAATTTATATTTTCTAGGAAAGTGTCTCATTTAATTTTGAATTTATGGCAATTATTTAGAGTAATCTTACAATTATAAAACTTGACCGTGGTGGGGCACTGTGGCTCACACCAGTAATCCCAGCGCTTTGGGAGGCCAAGGCGGGTGGATCATTTGAGGTCAGGAGTTAGATACCAGCCTGGCCAACATGGTGAAACCCCGTGTCTACCAAAAATACATTAAAAAAAAAAAATTAGCTGGGCAGTAGTGGCGCACGCCTGTAATCCCAGCTATCAGGAGGCTGAGGCAAGAGAATCTCTTGAGCCTGGGAGGCGGAGGTTGCAGTGAGCCGAGATCATGCCGCTACACTGTCATCTGGGCGACAGAGTGAGACCCTGTCTCAAAAAAAAAAAAAAAAAAAGAAAAGAAAAAAGTCAAACCTCGACAGTTTCTGAAATTGTCTTTTTCATGCCTTCTCTTGCTTAATTGTATCTGGATTCTGGTCGATTTTATTAATCTTAAATACAAACCAATTATTTTATTTTAATAAAACCTTTCCAGGAATTGATTTAAGTTTTTTCTTTTTAACTTATTGTAGTCCTAATACATATATTAAATAAAAGGAGTGAAACTTAATGACATTCAGCTCCGGTGGCTAGCATAGAAAAAAGAATAGGGAGCATCCATCCCCATTTGTCCAGTCTGTGTCTCCCAGAAAAAGATATTTTAAAAAGAAAAAAAAGCACAAACTCCCAAAGGCAAAAGCATGTGAGGAGAAATTAAAAAGAAGAGAGGAACATTTATTCTGTTTTATGGAATAAAGTGTTTTCCCACTTAATAGAGCAGATTAAAACAAAAACATTTCTGCCACAAATGTATCCCCTGAATCTAATCATGAGACATTAAACCTAAATTGAGTAATGTTCCTTTTTTTTTTTTTTTTT
>NW_016823871.1:4583-13367 GCF_001698545.2 Rhinopithecus bieti | reverse complement strand
TAAGTATTCAGATTTGCTTTTTTTTTTTGAGACAGAGTCTCGCTCTGTCGCCCAGGCTGGAGTGCAGTGGCCGGATCCCAGCTCACTGTAAGCTCCGCCTCTCAGGTTTACGCCATTCTCCTGCCTCAGCCTCCCGAGTAGCCAGGACCACGGGCACCTGCCACCTCGCCCGGCTAGTTTTGTTTTTTGTATTTTTTTAGTAGAGACGGGGTTTCACCGTGTTAGCCAGGATGGTCTCGATCTCCTGACCTTGTGATCCACCCGTCTCGGCCTCCCAAAGTGCTGGGATTACAGGCTTGAGCCACCGCGCCCGGCCCAGGTTTCCTTTTTATGCTTGCCTTTTTTTTTTTGAGATGGAGTTTCATTCTGTCACCCAGGCTGGAGTGCAGCAGTGCAATCCTGGCTCACTGCAATTTCTGCCTCCTGGGTTCAAGTGATTCTCATGCCTCAGCCTTCCAAGTAGCTGGGATTATAGGCACCTACCACCATGCCTGGCTAATTTTTGTATTTTTAGTAGAGACAGGGTTTCCCCATGTTGGTCAGGATGGTCTCCAATTCCTGGCCTCAAGTGATCCACCCACCCTGGCCTCCCAAAGTGCAGGGATTACAGGCGTGAGCCACTGTGTCTGGCCAAAATTGCTATATATCTATGTTTTTGTTCATTTACTAGACAGGAGTGTAGCCATAAACAGTGTATACGATTGCTTTGTATGTTTATCGCCTTTGCCTGTATTTATTTTGGGGTTGTCTTTCTCTTATTTATTTTTAGCATTTTTTTCATCTATTTTATATATAAATTCACTTTGTCTTATGAACATTGCGAAAATCTTGAGTAGAATGTGATAAATTCCTGGTGTTTTCCTAATGGCTGTATTTTTTAGGATAGATTTATTTCATTTAATGTTGAGTGGTTTATTCTGGTTTTCTGTTTGTCAGTCAATTTTAGTAATTTATATTTTCTAGAAAAGTATCTCATTTAATTTTGAATTTATGGCAAGTATTTACAGTAATCTTACAATTATAAACTTTGACCGTATCTGAAATGGTCTTTTTCATGTCCACAAATGGTTTATCTTTGTCTTCTCTTACTCAAATGTGCCTGGCTTCTGGTCAATTTTATTAATCTTAAATACAAACAAATCATTTTATTAGATTTAATCAAACCTTTCTAAGAATTGATTTTAGTTTTTTCCTTTTAATGTATTATTATAGTCCTAATACTTTTTTTTTTTTTTCTTCTTTTTGAGATGGAGTCTCACTGTTTCACCCAGGCTGGAGTGCAGTGGCGCAATCTTGGCTCACTGCAAGCTCTGCCTCCCGGGTTCACGCCATTCTACTGCCTCAGCCTCCTGCATAGCTGGGATTGCAGGCGCCTGCCACCACGGCCGGATGATTTTTTTTTTTTTTGTATTTTAGTAGAGAGACGAGGTTTCACCATGTTAGCCAGGATGGTCTCAATCTCCTGACCTCATGATCCGCCCGCCTCGGACTCCCAAAGTGCTGGGATTACAGGCGTGAGCCACTGCGCCCCGCTAGTCCTGATACATATGTTAAACACAAGGAGTGAAACTTAATGACATTCAGCTCCGGTGGCTAGCATAGGAAAAAGAATAAGGGGCATCCATCCCCATTTGTCCAGTCTGTGTCTCCCAGAAAAAAATATTTAAAAAAGAGAAAAAAAGAGCAAACCCCCAAAGGTAAAAGAGTGTGAGCAGAAATTTAAAAAGAAGGGAGGAACATGGCCGGGTGTGGGGGCTCACATCTGCAATCCCAGCACTTTGGGAGGCTGAGGCAGCCAGATCACCTGAGGTCAGGAGTTCAAGATCAGCCCAGCCAACATGGCAAAACCCCATCTCTACTAAAAATACAAAAATTAGCCAGGCGTGGTGGCACGTGCCTGTAATCCCAGCTACTTGGGAGGCTGAGGCAGGAGAATCTCTTGGACCCAGGAGGTGGAGGTTGCAGTGAGCTGAGATCATGCCACTGCACTGCAGCCTGGGTGGCATTGTCTCAAAAAAAAAAATCTTTTACTGGGACGGAGGATGTGTTGGTTTCTCTTCCTTGTGTCTTTTTTTTGGGGGTTTTGTATTTGTTCGCAGCGTATCTCCATGACATACACTTACCGATGTTGATCTGAGATGGAATTAACGTCTGTTTGTTGCTTTGCTTCTTTTCAGTGGGTTTTTTCCATTTCCATCTCTGGTCTTTTTTTTTTTTTTCTTGAAGGCTAAACTTGGGTAGGAGAGTAGAGATGAGGACATGAGCCAGTTCTGCTGAGCTGTTACGGTGTAAGGAGCAGGGAGGCCTGGAGGGTGGTTGAGCCGTGCCCAGCCAGGAGTCGAGTGGGTGGTGGGCTTGTCACTGTGGTTACCGCAGCGGACCACTAGCTTCACAATTCTGTAGCATCGCTTTGTGCTGCGAGTGGGACCTTCTGCTCTTGATCCCCTCCTCGTGTTGACAGCTGCTACTTGCACCTCCAGGCCTGTGGGTGGAGGGGTTCCCTTTGTCGTCTCAGTCCAGGCTGGGCCCTGGGTCTCTGAGTCACAGTGATCCTGTCCCTCCCCTCGTGTCAGACCTTTAAGCCTGAGCCCAGGACATAATCCTGTCCCTTGTTCAAGGGGGAAGGCACAAGGTCTCACCTGTGTTCTAGGGGCAACAGGGTTGACTGCCATTCCCCTGGCAGCTTGAGGATTTTGTTCCTCAGAGAAAATTCTGGAGGGGCTTTATGTTTCCCTCCACGGCAGCCACATCCCTCCTCCAGACCTTCACTCCCAAGGAAGTCTCTCTGGTCTCCTGCCCAGCCCCAATCTTTCTCGTGAGCACCCAGGGAACATTTGTATTAATTAATTAATTAATTTAGTTTGTTTGTTTGTTTGAGATGGAGTCTCACTCTGTTACCCAGGCTGGAATGCAGTGGTGCGATCTCAGCTCACTGCAACCTCCACCCCCAGGTTCAAGCGATTCTCCTGCCTCAACCTCCCAAGTGTCTGGGATTACAGGCATGCACCACCACACCCGGATAATTTTTGTATTTTCAGTAGAGACAGGGTTTCGCCATGTTAGCCAGGCTGGTCTCAAACTCCTGACCTCAGGTGATCTACTCGCCTTGGCCTCCCAAAGTGCCTGGCCTGTAGTAATTTTCTATTGTTGTATGATAGATTGCCACTCATTTGGTGACTAAAACCACACCCACTTACTAACACAGAGTTTGGGAGGTCAGAAATCCTGGCGGCCCCGCCTGTGGGTTCCATGCTGCAGGTAGCATCAGGCTCAAAGGAAGGCATGAGCTGGGCTGGGCTTTTAGCTGGAGGTTCTGGGAAGAATCTGCTTCTAAGTGCATTTAAGGTGCTTTGCAGAATTCTGTTTTAAGACTCAGGTCCTCGATTCCTTGCTGGCTGTCAGCTGGGGGCCACATTCAGCTCCCTAAGCCCACCACCTTGCTTTCCAACAGGGTCCCCCCAATTTTTTTTTTTTTTTTTTGAGACAGAGTCTCGCTCTGTCACCCAGGCTGGAGTACAGTGGTGTGAGCTCGGCTCACTGCAGCCTCTGCCTTCTGGATTCCAGTGATTCTCCTCCCTCAGCCTCCCTGGTAGCTGGGATTACAGGCATGCGCCACCACACCTGGCTAATTTTTGTGTTTTTTAGTAGAGATGGGGTTTCACCATGTTGGCAAGGCTGGTCTCCAACTCCTGACCTCAGGCGATCCACCTGTCTCCATCTCCCAAAGTGCTGGGATTAGAGGCGTGAGCCACCGCGCCCAGCCGGTCCCTTCATTTTCAAAGCCAGAAACAGCATGGACTCCGTCTTGTGTTCCAGGCTTTTTAACTTTCTCTTCTGCCACCAGTTGGTTTCTCTCCATCAGGGGTAAAGGTACCCTGCTCGTGTCTTCTTTTCCCCCTGTAGAGGCGGGGTGTTTGCTGACCAGGCTGGTCTCAAACTCCTGGCCTCAAGCAATTCTCCTGCCTCAGTCTCCCAAAGTGCTGAGGTGACAGGTGTGCTAATATTTTCATGTGAGCCTCACTGCGTCATTGTAATTTCAGGTTTTCCTAGTGTCTTTGCAAAAGCTCAGGATCGGACTTTGTCAGGAAGGTGGGTCCCTCCTCTCAGCACATCAAGCTTTGTTTCTACCCCTGTCCCAGGAGCTGCAGAGGCTGAGCTTAGTCCCCACCTTGAAGGTAAGTTCTCATAGGGGGAACAGAACCTTGGCAAGCCAGTGGAGATTTTGCCCAATGTTAGAGGCCCAGGCAGGCTGGGATAAATCATTCTGTGAAGAAGAACTTGCGCGGGGAGCAGGAATCGCTTTGGAAAGCGAGACCCCAGTTCTGAGACCTCTTCACATAGCTTAGGGCTGAAGCCGGGAGGCCACGGTGGAAGGGGGGAGCTCCCAACGTCCGTGTACCTGGGGCCGGCCGACGGTGGTCATGCCTGTAATCCCAGCAATCTGGAGGCTGAGGTGGGAGGATCACCTGAGCGTCAGGAGTTCCAAGATCAAGCCTGGCCAACATGGGCAAAACCCTGTCTTACGTAAAAATACTAAAATTAGCTGGCTGTGCTGTAGCGGTGCCTGTAATCCCAGCTACTTGGGAGGCTGAGGCAGGAGAATCGCTTGAATCTGGGAAGCGGAGGTTGCAGTGAGCTGAGATCATGCCGCTGCACCTAAGCCTGGGCAACAAGAGCGAAACTCCATAAAAAACCCCAAGGTCCACATACCTGAAATGGCCCCAGCCCACAAATCCAGCGCAATCCTGGGTGGTCACGTCGAAGGATCATCTAGGTTTCAGTTGAGTGGAAAGTTTGCTAGGAGGAGAAAGAGGATCTTGCTTTAGGGAGTGCAAGTTTGTGGGCTCAGGGCCCGAGCATGTTCCTGGTGCTCAGAGGACAAGCCCAGACCACACTGTCTCTGGATCATTTGAAATTCCCATCATCCTCTCCTGCCTGCGCAGCCCGAGTGTCTGCTCTGCCCATCCCACTGGCACCTCTGGACTTGGCTTCTACCACGATGGAACCAGGGGTGTGCAAGGGAGAGAACGCAGTCATAGCTTCTTAGTTTCTGTTTCTGGTTGGGCCAGTAAAGCCCCTTCCTCATGCCTCTTTTCCACTTAGCAGTAGAGACAGAAACTAAAAGCCATGGCCTCAGGCTGCTAAAGAAAACCAAAACAACAATAAAATAAGGTGGGTTGAACAAGCTTGAGTAAATAAACTCTTACACTATAGTCAAGCCATAGAATTTGCTTCCTTTTGGGTCGGGGGTAACCAATCTTTTTTTTTTTTTTTTTTTGGGACTGATCTCGGCTTTCTGCAACCTCGGCCTCCCAGGTTCAAGCAATTCTCCTGCCTCAGCCTCCCAAGTAGCTGGGATTACAGACGTGAGCCACCATGCCTGGCTAAGTTTGTATTTTTAGTAGAGCTGGGGTTTCTCCATGTTGGTCATGCTGGTCTCAAACTCCTGACCTCAAGTGACCCACCCGCCTTGGCTTCCCAAAATGCTGGGATTACAGGCTTGAGCCACTGTGCCTGGCCCAGAATTTTTTCTCTATAGATGTATGTTTACAAACTTATTACATGTGTTGTAGTTTGTAGTGGATGTATACAAACAAGAAACAGGACAGGCACAGTGATGCATGCTTGTAATCCCAGCACTTTGGGAGGCCAGTGTGGGAGGATCACTTGAGGCCAGGAGTTCAAGACCAGCCTGGGCAACATAGCAGGACCCTGACTCTACAAAAAGCATGTATGTATATATATACACACACACACACATAAAACACACATATATATATATGTTTTGGTTTTTTAGACGGAGTCTCACTCTGTTGCTCAGGCTGGAGTGTAGTGGTGCGATCACAGCTGTCACCTCCACCTCCGAGGCTCAAGCGATTCTCCTGCCTCAGCCTCCTAAGTAGTTGGGATTACAGGGACAGGTTGTAGGGAGCCAAGATTGTGCCATACCACTGCACTCCAGGGCAACAGACGGAGACCCCATCCCCTTAAAAATGTTTTCTTACAATATTTTTGGGGGATGGAGTCTTGCTCTGTCGCCCAGGCTGGAGCGACACAATCTTGGCTCAATCTCGGTGGTACAGTACAATCTCTGCTCCCTGAGACCTCTGCCTCCCGAGTTCAAGAGATTCTCTTGCCTCATCGTCTTGAGTAGCTGGGATTACAGGCATGTGCCATCACACCTGGCTGATTTTTGTATTTTTAGTAGAGATGGGGTTTCACCATGTTGACCAAACTGGTCTTGAACTCCTGACCTCAGGTGATGCACCTGCCTCGGCCTCCCAAAGTGTGGTGATTACAGGCATGAGCATCTGTGTCCGGCTGTTTCTTCAGATTAAATTTCTAATAATTACATTTTGGGTAATGGGTGGGGGTTGTAATAAATTGCACATTGATTACTGAGACACAGATACACATACTCATTAAGAAAAACTCCAGTCGGTTGTGGTGGTTCACCCCTGTAATCCCAAGGTTTTGGGAGGCTGAGGCAGGCGGATTGCTTGAACCCAGGAGTTTGAGACCAGCCTGGGCAATATAGTGAGACCCCCATCTCTACCAAAAAGTTTTAAAATCAGCTGGGCATGTGACACACCTATAGTCCGAGCTTCTCGGGAGGATCGCTGGAGCCTGGGAGTCCAAGGCTGCATTGAGTCGTGATTGCATTGCTGCGTTCCAGCCTGGGCGATAGAGTGAAACCCCATCTCAAAAAACAAAAATCCAAGTCAGGCCTCACAAGATTGAGTCCCTATGACATCTGCAAGGTGAAGGCTTTGCTCTGATAATGGGGACCCTTCAGAGAAGGTTTTCTCCCACCTGTGCCCGTGAGGGGTGGGGTGCGGGGTGGTCCCAGCAGTTGATCAGGAGCCCCTGGACAAGCGTGGCCTCTCTCATCCTCTCTCCCCACCCCGACGTCTGCCTTCACAGGTGTCTGCTTTCCCACAACAGCAAAGAAGAACCATGGCCCAGGTGAGTGTGGCACATCTTTCTACTGCACTTTTTCAGCAGGGATTTCAGATGCTCATAAGAACGTGTCTAATAAAGGCTGGGCGTGGTGGCTCACACTGGCAATCCCAGCACTGTGGGAGGCCAAAGCAAGCGGATCACCTGAGGTCAGGAGTTTGAGACCAGCCTGGCCAACGTGGTGAAATTGCACTGCAGCCTGGGTGACAGTGAGACGCTGTCTCAAAAAAAAAAAAACTGATAAAATACAAACAGAAGTCAGGATCAGTGAAAACGGGAAGAGAATGGAAGATCACAGCTGTGGGAAGGACAGGGCAGAGAGACTGTAGAGGCTGCTGCAGTTGTGAGATGCCTTGTAAATTTTTGAGACAGAGTCTCGCTCCATCATCCAGGCTGGAGTACAGTGGCATAATGTCGGCTCACTGCAATCTCTGTCTCCTGGGTTCAAGCAATTCTCCTGCCTCAGCCTCCTTACAGGCACCTGCCACCACACCCAGCTAATTTTTGTAGTTTTAGTAAAGATGAGGTTTCACCATGTTGGCCAGGCTGGTCTCATACTCCCGGCCTCAAGTGATCCACCCACCTTGGCCTCCCCAAGTACTGGGATTACAGGTGTGAGCCACTTCGCGCAGCCCAATGCCTTGTAAATTTGTATCTGACATTCCTGTCACTTGAAAAAGGCAGGCAGATTCCACCTAATAGACGACTTATGTTGTCTGTTTTGGACAACCGTGTCTACTTCTCAGGAGAAATACGGCTCTTTCAGGCATTTAAAAATATATTTGATCTTTGTATGCGAGATGTGGCAGGCCTGTTCCTGAATAACCACCACATCAAATCTCTTGTGAGTTTCCTCCCCATCTGTGTAAACAGCAGGTATGATGCCAAAGCTGCCGTCTGTGGTTCTGGTTGTTTGGTTTGGGGATGCAGAACACTCAGGCCTACAGTGACAGCCTTTTGTGGCACCAAGTGACCTGGATGTAACACTGCATTACCTAGAGGAACGAATGAATGAACTGCGTGTTCTTGAAATGGCCTGCCATGTCTACCGCCACACCACCCTGAACGTGCCTGATAGCGTCTAAAATTGCTTACCATGATGGTTTTTATTTTTTAAATTAAAAAAACGTTTTTGAGATGGAGTCTGGCTCTGTCACCCAGGCTGGAGTGCAGTGGCACGATCTTGGCTCACTTGCAACCTCCACTTCCCGGGTTCAAGTGATTCTCCTGCCTCAGCCTCCCGAGTAGCTGGGAATATAGGCATGGACCACCACGCCCAGCTAATTTTTGTATTTTTAGAGATAGGGTTTCATCATATTAGCCAGGCTGGTCTTGAACTCCTGACCTCAGGTGATCCACCCCCTTGGCTGTTAGCGCTCGTTGCATGTGAGTGACATCAGTGTTTTCCATCATTCTGCAAGCATTCTCCTTCTTCCGCTCTTCACCCCGGGTTCTAGGAATGTGTGAGTGTGGAGTGCACTGGTCAGAAGTTCTAATTCAAGTTCTAATCTTGAAGTTGTAAGAGCCAGAAATCCAACTAGAAGTAGGTTAGGATTAAAAAAAACAAAAAGTAATTCTGGAACTTTGGGAAGCTGAGGCAGGAGGATTGCTTGAGGCCAGGAGTTCAAGACCAGCCTGGGTAATGTGGCAAGACCCCGTCTCTACAAAAAATACAAAAATTAGCCAGGTGTGGTGGCACATGCCTGTATTCGCAGCTGCACGGGAGGCTAAGGTGGGAGGATCACTTGAGCCTAGGAGGTCGAGGCTGCAATGAGCTGTGATCATGCCTTTGGACTCCAGCCCGGGTGACAGACAGCCTGTCTC
>NW_016823871.1:0-1615 GCF_001698545.2 Rhinopithecus bieti | reverse complement strand
TTTAATTTTGAGCATAGCTTACATTGAGGATTAGAATCGTTCACTAATTTAGCTCCTGCTATCCTCCCGTCTGGCGCCTCCCACCTTTTTTCCACATCTGTAGTTCCCCTCCTTAAATATCATGAGGTGGGAGTCCACATTTCCTACAGGGAAAAAAAAAACAGTCACTTCAACACGCTGCTGGCGCACTCTCTCCCTGTCCCACACACACCTTACACCCTGCATTTTCATTCTCTCTGTGGCTCCTACCAGACTTTTCTGTGCCTCCTTTGCCCATGCCAGGCCTCTTGCTAGGAATATCCTTCAGACATCAGATCACTCTGTTTATCTTTCGTGATTCTGCTCACCCGTGACCTCCTAGGAAGCTTCACTTGACAGTACGTTGGATCTGCCTGCTGTCTTCCTCGTGCCCGTCCTGTATGTAACCACATGTCTACCACCGCCTACGGTGTAGCCTTACGGTGCAACTCTCTTCATGTGTTCATCTGCAGCAACACTTCTAAGCACCTTTAGAACAGGAACGATTTTGTGTTTAGCCCTTGACCCCAAGCGCCTGGTAGAACACCAGCAGCGTGCCAGGTCCGTGAAAGGTGCTTGATCATTGAAGGAATGAATGGAGATCCAGTAGTGAGATTTTTTTTTTTTTTTTTTTTTGAGATGGGAGTCTTACTCCGTTGTATAGCCTGGAGTGCAAGGGCAGGATCGCAGCTCACTGCAACCTATGCCTCCTGGGTTGAAGCGATTCTCCTGCCTGAGCCTCCCTAGTAGTTGGGATTACAGGCACCCACTAGCATGTCTAGCTTATCTATTTTTTGTAGAGACAGGGTTTCACCATGTTGGCCAGGCTGGTCTCAAACTCCTAACTTCAAGCAATCCGCCCGTCTCAGCCCTGCAAAGTGCTGGGATGACAGGCGTGAGCCACTGTACCTGGCCGAGATATTTTTTCTTATATATTTTTTCTCTTCCACAAAGTATAGTACAAAGTTAGGGGCGTGCTCAGCTTCCTACCTAACCTAACATGGGGAGAGCTGACCTCAGAAGGTGGTAAGAGCAATCTCCACGCCTTTGCCATGGTACCCAGTGCCAGCCACTCCACATTCATCAGCCATGTGCTGTTCCAGGGGTCACTGTCATTCGGGGACATGGCTGTGGGCTTCACCGGGAAAGAGTGGCAGCAGCTGGACCTGGAGCAGCGGACCCTGTACCGGATGTGATGCTGGAGAACAACAGCCACCTGCTGTCTGTCGGTGAGGAAGACTTCCCCGTGGTCGTCGGGTTACATGAACTCTTTTTCTTAGATGTGTAAAACTGGGGAACTGCTCACACACTAAAAGTGCTAGGCTGGGCATGCTGGCTCATGCCTGTGATCCCAGCATTTCAGGAGGCCAAGGTGGGAGGATTGCTTGAGCCACAGGTGCAAGACCCGATCTATACAAATTAAAAAATGAGCCAGGCGTGGTGGCATGTGCCTGCAGTCCCAGATACTTGTGAGTCTCAAATGGAAGGATCACTTGAGGCCCGAGTTCAAGACTAGCCTGGGCAACAGAGCAAAACCACATCTCTACAAAAAAAAATTAAATTAGGGCCGGGCGCGGTGGCTCAAGCCTGTAATCTC
>NW_016823870.1:14815-19870 GCF_001698545.2 Rhinopithecus bieti | reverse complement strand
AAAATTAATATGTGTAAAACATTGCAATCTGTTAAAATGTTTCTTAAGTCTCTTTCAATCTATAGCAGTAGTTTGTAATCTTAGTTACGTGTCAGAATCAATTGAGAGTGGGTCTTTAAAAATCCTGATGTCTAAGCTATACACCTGACAAGTTAAATCAGTATCCCTTGTCATAGGATGTAGGCATCGGGTTTTTTTTATTTTTAATCTCTGCGTGTGATGCTATTGCTCATATTAATTTGAGAACAATGATATATAGATCCCCATTCCTTTCATTTTTTTCCCTTGCAATTCATTCACTGTAACTACTAATTTGCTTTATCCCACAATACATACAGACACACACATACACACGCAATTTTTAGAATAACAACACTAATACACCCATTAATAACATGTTGAAATTTAAAAAGAGTGTTATTTTAACAGCATGCTTTGTTTTAGGATGCATTTTATTAGTGATAGACAGTCCAAGTACTGTTTTGTTTTTCTGTGGAGATGTGGTCTTCCTATGTTGCCCAGGCTGGTCTCAAACTCCTGGTCTCAAGCGATCCTTCCACCTCGACCTCCCAAAGTTTTGGAAATACAGGAATGCACCATCACATCTGGTCAAATTACTAGGTTTTAAAGTAACTTATTTTTTTTTTCTTTGTGTAGTTATACCTCCAACTTGATATTCAGTTAGAATTATGTATATTAACTGTTTATTTGAGTTTTAGGAATGGCATTTCAACATTTAATTATATTGAAACATTTTCTATGTATTTTCATGGATTTCAAAGCAAAATACAAAGCATGGTATTTTCAAAAGTTATATAATTACTTTTCCATTAGCTTCAGGAATACAAGTGGTTTTCATTACATGGATGAATTTTATAGTGGTGAAGTCTGGGCATTTAGTGTACTCGTCACTGAACCCAATAGGTAATTTTTCATTTATTTCCCTTCCTAACCTCCTCTCTTCTGAGTCTCCAGTGTCCACTATACCCCTCTATATGCCTTTGCAAACATGCTTAGCTACCACTTATAAGTGAGAACATGCAGTATCTGGTTTTCTATTCCTGAGTTACTTCACTTAGAATGATAATCTCCAGTTCCATCCAAGTTTTTTTTTTTTTTTTCTATAGTGAATTGTGCAGCATTAAACATACATGTGTAGATTTCTTTTAAATACAATGACTTCTTTTCTTTTGGGTACTCAGTTGTTGGATTGCTGTATTGAATGATAGATATACTTTTTATTCTTTGATACGTCTCCATACTGTTTTCCATAGAGGTTGTGCTAAATTACATTCCCACCAACAATGTATAAGTGATCCTTTTTCATTACATCTTTGCCAACATCCATTGTTTTTTGAGTGTTTAATAATGGTCATTCTGACTGGGATAAGGTGGTATGTAACTGTGGTTTTAATTTTCATTTCCCTGATGATTAGTGAAGTTGGACATTTGATTAGTGATGTTGAGTCAATCACATTTACTGACTTGCATATCTTGGCTGTGGATTTGTCCTAGATGGCTCCCATTATTTTGAGATATGTTCCTTTTTTCTGTGTTTGTTGGCCATGTGTATATCTTCTTTTGAAAAATGTCCATTCAGGTCATTTGCTCATATTTTAATGGGATTATTTGTTTTTGTCTTCCTATTTTTTTGACTTCCTTGTAGATTCTGAATATTAGTTTTCCTCTTGTGGGTATATAGTTTGCAAATATTTTCTCCCATTCTATATGTTGCCTGTTTATTCTATTTATTATTTCTTTTGCTGTGCAGAAGGTTTTTAGTTTAATTAAGTCCAATTTATTTAGTTTTGTTTTACTTAGATTTGCTTTTGAAATCTTAGCCATAAATTCCTTGCATAGGCCAATGTCCAGAAAAGCTTATCCTAGGTTTTCTTGTATAATTTTAATGGTTTAAGCCTTTAATCTAACTTTACTTAATCCTTGTGTGTAGTGAGATATTGGGATCCAGTTTCATTTTCCTATATGTGGCCATCCAATATTCTCAGCACCACTAATTGAACAAAGTGCCCTTTCTCCAGTGTACATTTTTCTTTTTCTTTTGGCTTTGTTGAAGATTAGTTGTTGTAGCTATTGGGCTTTATTTACAGGTTCACTATTCTACTCCGTTGGTCTTTGTATCTATTTTTATACAATTAGCATGCTGTTTTGGTTACTATAGCCTTACAGTATAATTTTAATTTTGTAATGTGATGCCTACAGATTTATTTTTAGATCAGGATTGTATTGGCTATTCAGGTGATTTATTGGTTCTATATGAATTTTAGGATTGTTTTTTGTTAAGTCTGTGAAAAAAAAATGACACTGGTATTTTGAGAAGAATTTCATTGAATCTGTAGGTTGCTTGGGCAGTATAGTCATTTTCACAATACAGATTCTTTCAATCCATAAGAATGTAATATTTTTCCATTTGTTCCTGTCATCTATGATGTATTTCTTTAGTGTTTTGTACTTCTTACAGACGTCTTTCACCCCTTTGGCTAAATGTATTCCTACATATTTTATTTTATTTGCAGCTATTGTAAATAGGATTAAGTTTTTTACTCGATTAATAGCTTGGTTGTTTCTGGTATATAACAGGGCTCCTGTTTTATGTAACTTGATTTTATAATCTGAGACTTTACTGAATTCATTTATCAAATCTAGTAATCTTTTGGAAGAGTTTTTAAGGTATAAGATCATATTACTGGAAAACAGAGATGGCTTGACTTCCTCTTTTTCAATTTGGTTGGCCATTATTTTTTTCTCTTGCCTGATTTTTTCGGGCTGAACTTCCAGTATTGTATTGAATAGAAATGGTGAATGAGGGCATTTTAGTTTTGTTCCAGTTCTTAGAATCAATGCTTTCAACTTTTCCCCATTTAATGTGATGTTGGCTGTGGATTTGTATAAGATATCTCTGATTGTTTTGATGTATGTTCCTTCAGTGGCTAGTTTGTTGAGGGTTTTTATCAAGGGGTGTTGGATTTCATCTAATGCTTTTTCTGCATCTACTAAGATGATTGCTTGATTTTTGTTTTTAATTCTATTTTTGTGGCCACTCACATTTATTGACCTACATATGTTGAACCATGCTTGCATACCTACCTGGAATAAACCCACTTGATTATGGTCAATTGTTTTTTGATGTGATGTTGGATTCAGTTTTCTGGTATTTTTTGAAGATTTTTGAATCTATGTTTATTAGGAATACTGGTCTGTAGTTTTCTTTTATTCTTATGTCTTTTTCTCACTTTGGTTTCAAGGTGATACTGGCTTTTGAGAAAGAGTTACAGAGAATTCTCTCCTTCTTGATCTTTTGAACTTTGGTTTCAATGTGACACTGGCTTTTGAGAAAGAGTTACAGAGAATTCTCTCATTCTTTGTCTTTTGAAATAGTTTCAATGTAACTGCTACCAGTTCTTTAAACATCTGGTAGAAATTGGCTGTGAATTTTTCTGGTTCTGGATTTTTTTGTTGCTGTTGGGAGATATTTTATTACTGATTCAGTCTCACTGCTTATTTTTCGTCTGCTCAGGATTTCTATTTATTCCTGATTCAAGCTTTGGGGTGTTATATGTTTCCAGGAATTTACTCATTTTCTGTAAATTTTCTAGTTTGTGTACATAGAGGTGTTCACAGTAGTCTCAGATCTTCTGTATTTTTGTAACGTAAGACACTATTTTCATTTCTGATTGAGCCTATTTGAATCTTCTCTCTTTTTGTCTTGGTTAATCTAGCTGTTGGTCTATCAATCTTGCTTATCTTTTCAAAGAGCCACCTTTTAATTATATTAATATTTTGTAATTGCCTTGTTTCAATCATTTAGTTCTTCTCCAATCTTTAGTATTTATTTTCTTAAGTTAGCTTCTTGTTTTGTTTTTTTCTTGCTTCTCTAGATCCTTGAGGTGTAATGTTAGATTGTCAACTAGTGATTGTTCTGTCTTTTTGATATAGCTCTTTAGCTCTAGAAACTTTTCTCTTAGCATGAATTCTGCTGTATCCCAGATATTTTGATAATTTGTGCCAATTTTATGGTGTATTTCAGGGGCTTGACATGGTGTCCTGCCTGTAAACCCAGCACTCTAGGAAGTAAAAGTAGAAGGATTATTTGAGGTCAGGAGTTTAAGACTAGCCTGGGAAAAATAGCAAGATTCTCTCCCTTCAACAAATAAAAATAAGAAAATTAGCCAGACATGGTGGCACATGCTTGAAGTATCAGCTACTCAGAAGGTTGAGGCAAGAGAATTGCTTGATCATAGGAGTTCGAGGCTGAAGTGACCTATGATTGTGCCACTGCACTCCATCCTGGATGACAGAGAAATATCCCATCTCAAAGAAAGAAATGATTAAAATTTCATATCAATATTATTGCTGATCCAAAAGTTCTTCAGGAGCCAATTGTTTGATTTCCATGTATCTGTATAGTTTTGTGAGTTTCTTTTGGAAGTTATTTCTAGTTGTATTCCACTGTAGTCTGAGAAGGTAATTAATATAATTTTGATTTAAAAAATTATTCAGATTTGTTTTGTTGCCTATAATATGGTGAATCTTAGAAAAATGTTCCATGTGCTGATAAGAATGTGTATTCTGCAGCTTTGAGGTGTGATGTTTATGACAAATATCTGTTAGTTTTGTTTGTCCTAGAGTCCAATTTAAGGCCAGTGTTTCATTGTTAAATTTCTACCTCTATAATCTGTCTACTGCTGCCAGTGGAGTGTTGAAGTCTCCCACTATTATTGTATTGCTGTCTTTCTATTTTCTTAGGTCTAGTAGTATTTCTTTTATGAATCTGGGAGCTCCAGATTTAGTTGCATATATATTTAGGATCATTACATTTTCTTATTTAATTGATCTTTTTATCTTTACATAATGATGTTTTTTGCCTTTTTATTTTTACTATTGCTGATATAAATTCTGTTCTTAGAAAAGAGTATTTTTGCTCACTTTTGTTTCTGTTTGAATGGAATATTTTTTCACCTATTTACCTTGAGTCTATAATAATCTAAAAGTTAGTCTGGTGGGTGCAGTGGCTCACACCTCTAATTCCAGCACTTT
>NW_016823870.1:11062-13802 GCF_001698545.2 Rhinopithecus bieti | reverse complement strand
TATTTTCCAAACTTTTACATTTTATTCTCCCTCAGAAATGCCTATGAATCTTAGGCTTGGACATTTTACATAATCCCATATTCCTTAAATACTTTGTTCATTTAAAAACTTTTTTTTGTTATTTTCATCTGATTGGGTTAATTCAAAAGTCTTGCCTTCAAGCTCTGAAATTCTTTCTTCTACTTTTTCTCACATTTTGTTAGAACAATCCACTGCATTTTGTGATTTTCTAAGTGTGTCTTTAATTTCCAGAAGTTCTATTTTTTTCTAAATATATTTCTCTTTAGGATATTTTAAAATCATATTCTGATTTTTTTTTAGGTTGCTTGTGTTTGTTTTCAACATTCTCTTAGATCACATTGAGCAAAATAACAATCAACATTTTGAATTATCTAGCTGGTATTTAAAATATTTTATTTTGGTTTGAATCCATCGCTGAATAGTTCATGTGATTTTTTTCTGAAGTGTTGCAAAACTGTTTTCTTATATTGCTAGAATTATTTTTCTGGTTCCTTCTCATTTGGGAAACTATTTCTTCTTACTAGTTTTAAATTTATTTTTATTCAACTGAATTTTTTTTTCTTTTTTTCTCTTGAATATGTGACTTTAATGTGTATAGTCTATGGTCACCTAGCTTAGTCTCTGCATGTTTTCAGCAGCAAAGACTCTATATGAATTTGTTTTATAAAGAATCTTTACGCAAGAGCTTTTTCAGATGCTGGTGGAAGTAGTAATATACCGGATGTTTGAATAAGTTCACCATCTCCTGTGGAGCCAGAATGACAGAAGTCTCATAAATCTTAACTTGTTCACCAGTGATTTGCCCTTTTTTCTCAGTATTTTGTTTTCCTGGGTAGTACAGTTCAGTCTTCAGTTCAGTAGGAGGTTCTCACAGGTAAAAATCAGCTGTAGCTACCAAGCCCCATCTCCAACATTGGGGATTACAATTCAACATGAAATTTGGGTGGGGACACAAATCCAAACCATATCATTTTGCTTCTGGTCCCTCTCAAATCTCATGTCCTTCTCACATTGTAAAATACAATCAAGGCTTCCCAACAATCTCTCAAGGTGTTAACTTATTTTAGCATTAACTTAAATGTCCGAAGTCTGTAGTCTCATCTGAGACAAGACAAGTCCCTTCTGCCTATGAGCCTGTGAAAAACAAAAACTAGTTACATCTCTAAGATACAATGAGAGTATAGGCATTGAGTAAATGCTCTCATTTCAAAAGAGAGAACTCAGTCAAAAGAAAGGGGCTATAGACCCTATCCAAATCTGAAACCCAGCAGGGCAGTCATTACATCTTAAAGCTCCAAAACAATCTCCTTTGACTTCATGTCTCACATCCAGAGCATGTTGGTGCCAGGGGTGGGCTTCCAAAGCCTTGGACAGTCCACCCCTGCTACTTTTCAGGGTTCAGCCCCCACAGTGGCTCTCATGGACTGCCATTAAGTGCCTACAGCTTTTCCAGGTGCAGGGTGCAAGCTGCCAATGGATCTACCATTTTGAGATCTGGAGGATGGTGACCCTCTTCTCAAAGCTCCACTAGGCAGTGCCCCAGTGAGGACTTAGTGTGGGGCCTCCAACCCCACATTTTTCCTCCACAGTACCCTAGTAGAGGTTCTCTCTATGTGCTTTGCTCCTGCAGCAGGCTTCTGCCTGGGCATACCAACTTTTCCATACATCCTCTGAAATCTAGGCAGAAGTTCCTAAGCATCAGCTCTTGCATTCTGTGCATCTTCAGGCTTAACACCACTTGGAAGGCACCAAGGCTTATGGCTTTCACCCTCTGGAACAGTGGTCCAAGCTCTTCCTGGGGCACTTTAATGCAAGACTGGAGCTGAAGAAGTAGGGATGCAGGGAGCAGTGTTCTGAGGCTGCATAGGGGAGCAGGTCCCTGGGCCTGGTTTACAAGATCATTCTACCTTCCTAGGTCTTTGGGCCTGCTATGAGAGGAGCTCCTGAGAAGGTCTCTGAAATGCTTTGGAGGCCTTTCCCCATTGTCTTGGGTATCAGTACTTGCCTTCCTGTTAGTTATAAAAATTGATGCAACCTGCTTGAATTTTTCCTCAGAAAGTTGATACTTCTTTTCTATCAAATAACCAGGCTGAAAATTATCCAAACTTTTACACTCTGCTTCCCTTTTAAACATAAGTGCAGGTCATTTATTTGCTCACTTATATGAGCATAGGTTGTTAGAAGCAGCCAGTCCACATCTTCAACACTGTTGCTTAAAAATTTCTTCTGCCAGATACCCTAAATAACGACTCTTGAGATCAAATTTCCACAGATTCCTAGCACAGGGGCACAATGTCTTCGAGTTTTATGCTAAAGCATAACAGAAGTGGCATTTGCTCCAGTTGCCAATGTTTCTTTCTTTTTTTTTTTTTTTTGTAAATTATACTTTCAGTTCTAGGGTACATGTGCACAATGTGCAGGTTTGTTACATATGTATACATGTGCCATGTAGGTATACCATGTTTCTTATTTATATCTGAGACCTCCTCAGCTTGAACTTCATTGTCCATATCACTATTAGCATTTTTAGGTTACGGCAATTCAAAAAACATCTAACAAATTCTAAACTTACCCTCATCTTCCTGTCTTCTTCTGAACCCTCCAAACTGTTCCAATCTCTGCCCATTACCAAGTTCCAAAGCTTCTTTCACATTCTTAGGTATCCTTATGCAATGGCCTGCTCCTCAGTGTCAATTTTGTACATTAGTCTTTTTTTTTT